>NC_052483.1:606716-647680 GCF_009730915.1 Dioscorea cayenensis subsp. rotundata
ATTTTTATGATAATCAAATGAGCTCAAATTCTATTCTCCAACGTTCATCTTAGAGGTAAGGACTTTATAAATGACTGTAAAAAGGTTCACTAAAATCTGAATATGAGATTTGATGTGGTGATGTTTGACTTGATGATGAAATAGTCAAGGTGAATTTAGGTAGATTTACGCGCTTTATATTGTCAAATTATAATAGCTCGAAATGAACTTAGAATCCAATCGCGGACCGCTCGTATTGAAGTGAGGATGCCTTGATCATATAGACTCAAAAGGATTGAAGTTCTTTTTGACTATCTCGATCCTTAAGCTAGAATGGTTATGATGCTTAATGACAATCATCAATAAATTTCATGTGATACGTGATTTTTATTTTGATCAAATTGATGGACTTGAGGCTCAATCACAACCGTTTATATTGAGCATTGTCAAGTTTGAAGTTTGCACGCATTTTTCGAGACCCGATCCAGAATGGCATGAAGTCCTCGATTAATACTTTGATCAAACACCTCGAACATAGAGCCGCGTGTCCTCTGCAACACGGCCCGGCCAAACTACTCTCTTCAATAAATCATGCCGTCTTCAAATCAAATTTCAACCGCGAGATTGAAAGACAAACATATATTTATGATTTGAAAGATTTCAAAGGCAGTCAAAGGTAATTTGGTCGCTCGATGAAGACCTTGATTGGAGGCAATAATATCGAAAGAAGCTTTTAGTTTTCATGCATAAGGATTATGTTTTTGTGTTTTTGGTCTAGTTTTTGTGTTTTTGTTTTGTTTTGTTGTGTTTTTGTTTTTGTTTTTGTTTTGTAATCTGACAGGATCGATGTATTTGCCCTCGGGAAGCACACTCCTATAACTATGCGCTGACCGTCGACATGGAGTACGATCGCTCCTTCATGAGACAGGTGCATGTCTCACTTATTTCGATTAAAGCTAATTCTTAGTACACAAAATGATTTTGAGTACATAAATGCAAGAAAATAAATGTTTTACTCGAGGAAGCACATTTAATCGCGTACATGACTAGTCAACCCTTGGGGAGGGACCGCATACCTGGCTCAGTCAGCAGTAACATTTTACATTAGACACATGTCTCGCTCAAGAAAGCTGACCATTGATGGGTGGCATCGGTCTTTGTCCGTCGTATCGATAAGTTGATATCGCGTTTCCAGCCGTGCAGCGATCTCCCTGACATAAGGGCCTTCACAAATATGCGTTTGCACTTTGCCCGACCTGTTGGTGATGATGGACTCTTCGAGGGACAAGGACCATCTACTCACTGCACGCGAAAGCTTGAGCCATCTTGTTATATGTGACGACATTTGCGCTTTGGCAGACTTGCAGCTTTTGCACCTAATCTCATCAAGAGCAGTAGTCCACTCATCCCAGCGGATGCGAACATTATCGCTCATTAGAAATTTCAGTTTTTGCGATACAAGCATTCTCGGGGAGGGTGTCGCGATTTCGAGAGGTGCACCGGCCGGCTCCAAATACCAAAGAATATGGCGGTGCAGCGTATTTGGAGTCCTAGAGGTGGTCGCGATATGCCCATAGCATCTCCGGGGTCTTTTCTCATGCCAATCTGCTCGTTTGCATTAGACGCGCTTTCTTCAACAATCTTTTGAGAGGGGTTTTGTTGAATGCTTCCTCGCTAACCATTTCCGCTTCTACCTGGCGTTATATGGAGGCATATCTCCAATCTATTTTACGATCTCATGCGCCAAATCTCCCACCTCGAAGCTTCACGGAAGCGGGCCGCCTAGTTCTGCAAATAATTTCCTTCTTGGAGTCCCAATCTACATAAGATGCTTTCCGACGACTGAGGATGATACTCGCCTCTGACTACCACAGTGGGATTGTCGCATCCCGTCTAGAAGTAATCAAGGTGCCTGACGATAAGACTCGATGTCCCAAAGATGATAAAGGCGCGCGACAGGGACCCATTATGCTCTGCATTCATGTCTCAAAGGGCCATGAAGAGGCGCAGGGTGTAAAAGGAGTTTGGATGTTGATGAATAAAGTCTCCGTGTGTCTCGATACATAGATGACATTTTCTAGCAGACTAGTGCGATCTCCAACGTGAGCACAGCGCATCAAGCGCCTTAATCGCTTGAGTCGCGATCTCGTCCGGATCGTGTCGCCGCACATCCCGAATGCACATCATCGCATAACTTCTTGGGCTTCTTTCGTATGGTAGCGCGCAGTAGCGAGCTGATCGTAAGTATTCCTCAGGTATAATATATATCATTTATGAGGGTGAATCTTAGGGCTCTTCGCTTTGTCGCAGACACTTTCGATTTATCCTTAGGGGAGTTTATCGTATTTCCAAATATTCGCGAACGCGTTGTTGTCTCGATCTTCTTTTGGCAAAAGCGCGAGTGAAGACTTCCGCGATTGCCCACGTACAACATCTCCCTCTCGACTTGGCCGGGACTCGTACTAATGGGTCTTCCATATATATGGTTATATGGATTTCTTCATACTTTGGATCTCGCCCGCCTTTGCTACTGCGCTGCCCGAAAGAATCGCCTTTCTCCGTCTCGACCCTGACGCTCTCCTCGATTGCACTTGAATTTTCTTCATCGAGTTTTGCGACCTTCTTATAATATTTTTAAGAAGTTCATGCTCAGCGGCCTTTGTAGTCTCCTTCTCGACTTCTGTTTCTTTGATAATGAGCGTGAGGTCTCCCGACATGTGTGTATGTCTTGGATCCCCATTTTGATTACCGGCCCAAAACGGCATGAGAGGCTTCATATATACGCCTCGTTGTTTGTACGTGGTCTTCGTGAGGTGAGGAGAGCGTATCCGAGGATCCCCCTTTTCCGGTGTGATGCAGACACCAGTCCTATCCCGAGCTTTTAATTTGTGGGATTTGGAACATAAGTGCCGGTTTTATAGACGACGCCTCCATCAAAGTATAGTCGCCACCTTGTTTCTTCCACCAGGTAATGTCTCTTCATCAGTGAGATCAAGATTAAGCTGGTGAATCATCGAGGGAGGATGTGGTCTTTGCTAGAAAGTCCGCAGTTTTGCGCCTGCCTGCAATTGCCTTACACTGTGGAGTATATACGTTATATCACGTTCCATCGAATCAATGCCCATTTTGCTAGTCTTCCCTGTATAAATGGCCTCGCCATAAGGTATTTGAGTGGGTCTATTTTTGATATGAGTATTACTTTATCGCGCTAGCAAGTAGTGTCTTAACTTGACTCGAGCAAACACCAAAGCTAGGCGATGCTTTTCAATTGGTGTATATTTACCCTCACCTCCTACCAACATCCTGCTAAGGTAATATAACGCATTTTCTTTTACCTTCTTCATTATTCTCGAGCCAACATAGCCCCTCAAAGACCCTCCAATGCGGCCGTATACAAGATCGTGAGGCTTTCCATGAATCGGGGTCGCTTAGCATACCGTGGATTCAACAAGACTGCTTAATGTCATCGAAAAGCTCTCCGACATTCATCATCCCATTTGAAAGGAGCATTTTTCTCGACCAATTTAGGATAAGGGCTTGCATCTCCTGCAGAGGTTGGAGATAAATCTCCGATGTATGCTAAACGACCTGAAGGAGCGCAGATGCTTCAATGTCCCGAGAGAGGTGGCATTTCGTGGATTGCCTTTATCTTGAGGGATCATCTCTATTCCGTGCCTCACGATGAAGCCTAGGAATTTTCCGGAGAGACCTCAGAAAGCACAACTTTCATGGATTCATTTTCAACTTGTATTGTCTCGTAGGTAAAGACCGCCCTCAAATCATCAAGATGCTTGTCTTTGGAATTTGTTTTAACCACAAGATCGCATACATAGCATTCGACTAAACTTTGTGAATTAAATCATCAAATATTCTAGTCATAGCCCTTTTGATATGTCGCTCTCGCGATTCTTCAATCCGAACGGCATTACCCCTATAGCATAGATTCCTATGGGTGTTCGAAAGGAGATTCTTTTGATCCTCCTGATGCATTTTAATTTGATTATATCCGCATAGCCATCCATAAAAGGAGAAACGTCTCGCACCTGAGGTGTTGTCGATCATGAGCTCCATACCTGGAGGGAAAAATCATCCTTAGGACACGCTTTTATTCGGTCCCCCAAGTTCACACATATCCAGATGCCCATCTTTTCAAGGTGGACTATGCTAGCTATCCAATCGTGGTATTTTTCTCTCTCGATAAAATTTTGCTTTCCAATCGGCTTCTTCGCCTCTTCTATCACCCTTTCTTCAGGGTCAAACTTTCATCTTCCTTGGTGCCTGCTTTGATCGAGTAGCGATTAGGGATCAATGGCTAGTGCGTGAACGCCACCCCATCATCTAACCACGGCATTTCATTATGGTTCCATGCTAGCAGTATAATATGCTCCCTTCAAGAGAGCCTTGAATGATGATGTTTTTCCTGCCGATAGTTGTGCACTTAGAAAGTTGGTCTTGGGTCATCATCGCGCCCAAGTCGATTTCAAACCAACTCATCAATTGTTGCTCGCCCTCTGCCTTCTAGCGATTCGGTGCATTTTTCATCTTATTACCTCTTCCTCCTCCTCGTAATGTCACCATGTAACATGAGTGCTTTGAAAACTCGCATAGCCTATCCCATTCTCAGTGCTCATCCGCGGTAGGATGCCGCAACCCCGCGAAAAGCTCTGATGTGACCTCCTTGACCACTGATTTCATCTCCCAAATCTCTCAATCCATCGTCTCCGAGCTTATTAGGGGTAATGGCTTGGAAAATTTATGGGTTGAGCTCACGTCATCTTCTATTTCTTCAATATTTATGATATCATCATTTAAGGTCTTCCTTTGCTCTTGTCCTTATAAAAGAGAATGCTTTCTCTCCTTGTCACAGAGCCAATATAAAATGTTTTTAGATGCTCGCATCGTATTTACATTCAAGTCATCCAAGGATTTGTATAGCCCATCGTGGATCCTCGTAATGTATAATGCATGTCTTTCTTCAGAATCCTTCAATTTGACCCATACTTTGGTGTATATCCTGATCGCTTTCTCATCTTCACGACTCGTTTAGTCACTCTACCAAAGTGAGGTGGCGACTGCTCTTTTGAGCACAGAGTAGTTTCTCATGCCTTGATCAAAGACACTTCTTCCCAGGCGCAATTTGCCCCTTGTGGTTGGTTGGATGTTAAGATGCCTCACCGCATCCTCATAGTGTACCAGTGGATGCCAGTGGTTGAATCTCCATCAATTCTCGAACTCTTCATCCACCAAATACTGCGATTGATGCAATGTTGAAGGAACCAACGGGTTTTCATGAATCCATGGCCTTCCTAAGAGGGCTTTTATAGGACGACTCGCCAATTACATGAAATTTCACATCGATGATATTTTTCCAAATTTAAGGGGAGAGTGATCGATCCCAACGTCTTTTGCGTCAGGCCGATCGGGTCTCGGATAATAATCCTCTCGAAGATAAGTGGCATACTTCAAGAGCCACTGCTCAAGAGTATCGAGGGTCATTAAATTCCAAAGAAGACCCCGGATCAATCGAAAACCCGGTTGATCTTTTACTCCATCACAAAATCACACTATAGTGGTCCACAGGTGCCAGCAGTCCCAAGTAATAGGTCCTCATTTGTGAAGGACACCGAAGATGTATGAGATGTATATAGGCTTCTTTTTATGTTGACTTCGCTAGCATGCTTGATACTCCTCGTAGATTTTGTAGGGCATGTATTAAAGACTCCACGACCTCACTGACATCATCACGCATCGTACATACCGAGGAGTGCTCGGACTTTCTTCAAGTGTGCCAAATGTTGTAGTGTCGAGGGTTTCTTGGGGGAGACATTCTCTTCTTCAATCATCTTCCCTTTATCTCGATATATGAACTAGGAACCCGTCTTGGTCAAGTGTTTTCCCGCTCTAAGTCTGATCTCGATGTATCATGTTGTGGTGCTTCATCTTCCTCCTCGAGAAGTTTAGCTCATCTTCCTAATCATCATGAGCATTTATAGCACAACATTCACCTTTTTCTTCAAAGTAATCCTCAAGTGAGTGTCAAATTTCCCCTGAGAAACTCCGTCTCTTGCAACCATTTTTGAAAGCGTGACATTCTTTCTATGGTGTGTCCCGATAGCCGGTGATATTGGCAAGAGCTGAATGTCTCACTAAGATGCATTAGGGTCGCCTTTTGGGTTTATGCAAATTCAATCCATTTTCTATAGCTTGATCAAAAAGCTCTTTCTCTTTTATCTTTCCCCGATAGATCTTTCTTTGATATTTGTTGTTTTAGAAGGCGTGGAGAATCCACCACTTTTTGAAACAAAATTTTTGTCCTCGTGATTCCGGAGGATATGTCCCAGTATTCATCCCACTTCAAGATCTTCAATGTAACTGTCAGTAGCTCATTAGGCGATCCTCTGTCACCCTTTGAATGAAAAGCAGGATGTCTTCGAGGGCATGACTTTCTTCAAGACCTTATATTTTGGGGTCTTCGGGTGTAATATGGTTCTATGGACATTAGTTGTGGTAGGGCTCCAAGAGTCATGCTCGCCTCTTTACTCTACTTTCCCCGAATGCTATCTTCTTTCTTTGTTTTTCATCGACATAGGGTCGACTCGTAATCGTCACGTACGACTCTTCCGCCTCGTAAAAGCTATCATATTCATCATCATCTTCCGGTTATATAAAGGTTCCTCCGGAAATAACCCCGGCAGTCTCACACTTGCACATCTTCTTCATTTCCAATTTTCTCGCTTAATTCCCCGAGTAACTCCTCGATTTCTTCAGAAAAATAATCTCTCGAGGGGTAACGTGAACCCTTTCTTTCTCGCTCATATTCTTCAAGGGTCTCAATATACTCCTCAATAACAGATTTCTTGCACTTTGATTGTTCGCGCTTTTGCTTTCTTTTCTTGTTCTTTTTCTTTTCGACTGCTGAACTGGGCTGACTCTTATGAGGTTGCCGAGAGCGCTCTCAATGATCCTGCGGTACCACCAACCTTTTTAACATCTTCATTGATGCTTTTGGATACAAATACTTCATAACTCTTCTGGGACAACACAAGGTTTCGTCATCTTCCGTTGATGTAAATATCACCTTGTCGCAACCAACGTAACTTCCCTTTCGATGACCCTTCCGGGTTTAGGCGCCACGTGAGCCGCATATGTTCACCGGTTGCTCTCGGACAAGACATTCTCTGAGAGTGTGATTTTTCCTCTTGGTATTGTCGCCAACCCGCTCCTTGAAAACATAACAATCTTCTATTGTAGTCCCAACACCCTATGATATGGACAATAATTGGGATGATCCGTCTTTTGCTCTGTTCTTCGTGTCTTTTGCATTCTGTGGAGCTCTGCACCTCCTCACAAAGATCTTTGAAGATTTTATGTACTTTATCCTCTCTAAAGGAATACTTCTTATTCATCCTATCCTTCGCAGGAATGAAGAGGTTTCGACCTCACTGTCGGTGAGCACCCAAGCTAGGTACCTTAGCTTGTTCCGGCTATGGGACTCCACGCCTTTCTCCTTCTCAATATTGCAAGGTAGTAGCAGCGTACTTGACACCTTCTATTTTTGGATTTGTCTTTGTCACTCCTTGAAGTGGTTTGGAAAATCGGACAACACCTCTGCGTTGGTCCTTTCCAAATTTTTAGCTTGTGAGATTAGCCTTGGAATGTAGTGTGATGCTAGATGTACTCAAGAAAGGTGACATCCGACTCATCAATGTTCCTAGCAATAAAACCCACCTGCATTGATCGAGTGGTTGTCTACATTTGATGCTCAAGTTCCTCCATCTCATAATGTAATCGACCACTTTTTCATCTTTGTTTTGGCGAGTGGCTACTAGGTCAGCAATTGTGATTTTATCACTTATGCCCCCAAACCGCATCGAAAATGCATCTTTTTAACCGCCGCCATGTTTGAACCCGACTGGCTGCGATTTGCCACCATCTCAAATGCTACTCCTGCTAGACTCTGGCAGAGAACGCGTTCGAGGAGGAGCGATGGCTTCGCACTTGTATCTCCACAAGCCGCGTGACAAAATGTGCCAGTGTTGGTCAGGATTGCGCAATCCCAAAGAAATTGCTTGAATTTAGGAACATTATATCTCTGGGGGGTAAGGCACCGTGTCGTGGTAGCCGGGATAGGGCTTGTCTCCATCCGCCTTGTGTCTCAATTCCTTCGCTTGATTTAATTCAAGCAACTACCATTCAGCCGATCTCTTCCCCGAGTCATTACACCGTGATTGTTCCCGACAGTGAGCAGGTAGAGGTTCCCCAGCTCCTCTGGCCTAGGTTTCTTTGGAGGTGGTGTTGGACTTCTCAACCTCTGCACATTCTCCATAGGAAACCGTGGGGTTATCCCCTTGCTCAATCCCGGCCTTAGGGCTTCCTCCACGCCGCTCGGGTTGGGCACCGATCTTCCTCGTTGTTCAGAGTTGACTTTCCATGAGGATTTTAATTTGCTTTCCCGCGATTTGTAACATTGACCCCATCAACATGGCCATGTTGTCATTAAGTCTTTGATATTCAGATCACGGTGTCCCTTTCTGAGGAAACTAAAGACGAGTTCATCCTCTTCATCTTCATTTAGTTGTTGTGATTTCTTTGTGTTTCCTTGGTACATGGAGTGGTGGAAGGCTAGTCCCTATCCCTTGCTCCTCATGTGGTGGCACATGATCGGAACCTTCTTCCCCATTCGTAGAGTCTCATTGCTTCTTTCTACTGGATCTTGTAACAGTCCCGTTGTTCTTGTCTGGTGCGTGATCTCCTCTTGCTTCAAGAACCATACTACGAAAGTGTGCACTTCCACATCCGATCGGACATTTCTCTCATCTTTCATTTCCCTCCTCCATTGAAATTTAGACCGTCAACCTTTGGGTTGATTTTTGTAGGAGCTAAGCGATCAAACTGACTCTTCTCGCTGCTATCGACATCAATTGCTTCTCTTTTGATAGAATTCTTTTGGTCTTCATCTTCTCCGAACGCAATTTCATTGATGCTATATAAGTCTTGTAGAGATTCCTCACCAAATGAATTCTCGTGATAGACTCTTGGAGGTCTACCAACTTTGTTTTCACTCAGTTGGGAACGCAGGTCTGCAGTTGGTTGCGCTCTTCTTTACTAGGTTAAGAGGTTCAAATGAGTTGCTGAAGGTACTCATCCCGATTATTTTTGTGCCCTTGGAACGACACAAAAATCCACACTTTGTTTTTGGAATCTTAACTCTCCTTTGTGTGAGCCCTCGAAAACACACTTTTCTTCTTTGTGCTGTCTCTCATCGATGAGCGGAAAATTCCACTTCTCCCCGCCTTTTCAGTCGTGAATGGTAAAGGTGGGTTCATCATCCTCATCATCATTCATAGAAATTACCCTTTTAGGATGGGATAGCCTCTCAAATGCAGATACTCTTGGTGCTCCCCTAACATCAAGATCCCTCGCCACGAGTCAGTGAACGATCACATTGGGGCGACTACCTGGGATGGAAGCCGCTGGACCTGCCGTTCTCCTCCCAAGGTGTGGGTCTCTGACGAATTGCACCGCACTCGAGAGTATGGTGCCAAAGGTCGCCTCGCCTCCCCTGCAGCCTCAGTTGAATGTGCCATCAGTGGGCAGCACCTCGGCCTTCGCCAAGAAAAATTGTGAGTTTTGGACTTCATAGTGGTTGAGTTTTTGAGTGCCATTTGTTCTTCGCTTTCCCAGAAAATAAAAAGAAACATTATTAGATATCTTTCATAGGATGTAGAACAATGCCTTCACTTTGTACTTTTGCCCTCAAAGATGGGAGGAGGAATCGAGTCCCACCGCGTGCGAATTTGTGGGATCGAAATACGGTTCCGCATCATGAAAAGACAACGTATTGATACATCGAAGCACAACATCGTATTTGTTTTCGTGGGTTCTTTTCATTCCTAATGAGGCAAGCCTCTATTATTAATTACCCTAGATTAGAAATCTTAGGAACCTCCGATTACGCAAAAAAGTACAAGAAGACAAGAAGATTTGCAATTATAAATCTTGTTATTTTATTGTATATATATATTTATTACATCACTTATATATATATATATTATTATTATGCAGCCGTCATGTGCCTCATCAAGGCTGTCACGCAGTGATATGCCTTTATTGCCATTTTTAGATCTCGTTATTGCCTCTGAGATTCGCCTATCGCCTATGTTTTTGTCACCACATCGCATGTCCCTCCATCATTTTGAAAAAGTCTTTCTCATTACGGCCTTATATATATCAAGCTTTCCATCTTTCATATATTTTTTTCTAAGAAAAAGTAAGTTCACGCCGTGAATTGAACATTCTTTGTTATAGCTTCCCGACCAAGTAATTTTGTTGTCGCTCCCGGTAAATGCCATCATGATTTGATGTATTAGCCGAACCCCTTTTTATTGCTACACATCCCATAGTCATTATAATTGTATCATTAGTAGTCACTATCTTTTTCAACATCACCAACACCCATATTTTTAATACAAAACGATTTTTGCATGCATGCATAGCATGATATAATGTTGGTAAATATTTATTCATCATTTTTTTCATATGGTGGGCCCATTATATTTTTATTCCATATTTTTATTTCTCATCTCATGCACGTAGGCATTCTTTTTATTCATTTTTATTTTATCATTTTTATATTTTTTATTTTTGCTATGCTTTCATGCACGTATATTAGGCATGCTTTTTTATATATATTTATTTATTTTTAATGGTGGCTATCTCTTTAAGTCATGAACATGCATGATGATTTTGATTTTATATAATATATATATATATATTATTATGCATGTCTGCATATTTGAATGCCCATATGATATGTTTCTCAAAACATATTTAATATTTCTCATTTCATGCATCAATTTCCATTTTTTTGTCTGCCTGCTACTTCAACAAATACGCAGTATTATTTTTTTCATTTTTTTAATTTTTAATTTTAATTTATTTTATTTTTATTATGTATAAAAAAATAGACCATTTTGCATTCTAGTACTCATCTATTCATTATACCACATTATGCTGACAGAGCACTACGCCATAGAACAAAATAGAAGGAAAGAATAACACAAAACTACTGATAACTTCCTTTCTTATTCTTGGCCCAATCAAAAACAAGAGTGATGAAAAAAATGCTACTTGGATCCAGCTTAAGAACCTCACTTTGACCTTTTTTTATTATTATTTTTTTATATTATTATTATTTTTTTAATCTTATGTGCAACTAGCATTTTTAAGACCATTTCATATGCCCTCGTTAAGCTGCCCAGCCCTACCGAGTAGATCTACCATGCATCCATAATGCTCAACCTATGAGGGTTAGTCTAAATTCTCTCCATTCTATCAAACCCTTTTACCTTTCTTCAACAAACCTGAATAGCTACATGCATGAAGGAGAGCGATCAATGTGAAATCATTAGGTTTCATTCCCTTTTCCTATATATGGCTAAAGAGTTCAATCACTTCATTGCATTCCACATGCACACGTCTCTCTTAGTAGTTTCATTGAACAAGGTGTGAGCTTCATCAATTTCCCCACAC
Source organism: Dioscorea cayenensis subsp. rotundata (assembly GCF_009730915.1). Taxonomy (NCBI): domain Eukaryota; kingdom Viridiplantae; phylum Streptophyta; class Magnoliopsida; order Dioscoreales; family Dioscoreaceae; genus Dioscorea; species Dioscorea cayenensis. The sequence goes on from NC_052483.1 coordinate 618,228, forward strand.
TTTGCATACATGTCCACAAGTGCTGTCACAAGCCCAAAGCCAGATCCTATTCCTAGCTTTCAATGTAAGCATGGACCAGTAATGGGGTGTGTTAATGTTCAAGAATAATTTCTGCTTAAATATATATATATATATATATGCAAAGTTGAGCTGCTTTTCATTAACCTGACTGATGAAGTGAAGTGGAGTTTCTTTTTATTAATTTTTTAACATCAAACCATGACTTGTCACATTAAAATTTACCACAACCATATATTGTTTATCAATATTTTGATGAGAGCTGTTTGGGCGAGCTCATGAAGCCATTGGTGAGCTGGTCCATGCACCAGAATCACCTGCTTATATTGCTCAGAAATATGGCGTGCACAAGTAAGGGATTTTCTGTATTAGATAGGGATCCACCATTCTCCAATTGCAGAGCAGCAGCAATACAAACATCCTGCACCTTCATTTCCTGAAGGTTCTTTCACCGCCTTCGGCTTTAGCTTAACGGCTGCAGCTGGTTTCAACTTCGGCTTTGTCGTGGTAGATACATACTTCACTTTGGCCTCTTCTTTTAGCTTGACCACAATTTTAATCTTCACAACAGTTGGCTTTTGATTTTGACCTTGGCCTTGACTTCATCTCGTAGGAACAGTGGCAACGGGAATCGCGGTCATAGATGAATCAAGAGTTCGTAAATCATGAGGCTACAAAACAATCTCAAACCACAAAAATGATAATAATGATAATGGTACTTGGGATTTTTTTCCTGGTCTCAATTTCATCCTTCCTCTTGCCAGTGCCTTGCTCGGGGTGTAACTTCTATGATCACCCATTTGAATGAAACCAACCTCAACAGAGAATGTTAAGATCTCATGCATCTGCTCCATAGTCCTTACAGCATCTTCCAGCTTCTCTGGCTTCTCCATATTCGTGGACTCCCTCATCAAGAGTGGCATAAAATTGCAGGCAATGATGGTGTCAACAATAGTGATCATGTTGATGATAGCAACATCAACAGTAACACATGGCTGTAGCGGCTTTTATATCTTTGTATTTCATTTTTACTTCAAATCTTCTTTTTTTCTATCCCTCTGGCCAGGGCTTCAACTCGCATTTCTTCGTCAATCTTCATCGATTGGGAGATACAATAGCAACAACCATGATAGTGGGCAAGGAAAGTAACAGGCAGCACTGGCAGTGGCGGCGTTAGTAGCAGCAGGAGGCAATGGTGCATAAAAAAAATCGCAGCATCAGACGGCATGGCAATAACGATGGTGAACGGCGGCAATATCAACGACGAACCCAGGCATGCTTGATGGCATTATCTCAGCCACTCAAGCATGCCCGGCGTTGAACAACAACAGTGGTGATGAACGACGGTAGGGCATGCTTGGCGGCATTATCTCAGCCATCCAAGCATGCCCGACGGTAGCGACAACGAGCAGCGGGCTTTTTATTGGGAGAAAAGATAACCTATTTTTTTCCTTCCTCTTTTTTCGATCCTCCTCTGAATTTTTTTTCTTTTCAATTTTTCTATTTTCTCTCTGATTTTTCCCTCTTTCCTTTTCGCCCCCATTTTAAAAGAAAACCTTCTCCTTCTTATCTTCAACCCTAACTCCTCCCGTAGAATCGTAGCATGAACCAAAACCACATGGGATAGGGATCATTCGAATAATTTTTATTTTTTTATTTTTTTATTTTTATCCTAACTCCTCCCGTAATCAGTAATGGAATCTGAAAACCAATGGGATAGGATCATTTTGTTTATTTGAATAATAATAAATTTTTTAGTTATTTTTAATTATTATTATTATTTTTACATGTTTTTAATAAATTTTAATTAATTTATTTATTTATTTATTATTATTATTATTCTAATCTTTTTATATCCATCTCCAGTATAATCATAATCGAGATCAAATTTAAAGCTAAATTTAAATTATCATTTATTATTTTATTTATTTATTTATTTATTTATTTATTTATATGTTTATTTATATATAATATATATTATATTTTTTTTAATTCTCGCCGACCCATATAATCTTAACCTCCTGACTAAATCAGAAGAAAATGATAAGATTAAATTTTAATTAATTTTAATATTTTTTTTTAATTTTTTTTATTGTTTTAACTAATATTTTTAATAAATTATTTTTTATTATTATTTTTTTTATATATATTTTTTATTAACTTAATTTTTTTTATTATATTATATTATTTTTTTTTATTTTTTTTTAAATAAAAAAATCCAATCCACCTCGGGATGTGTTTGGGCGTCTCGGGATGTGTGTTTGGGTGCTTCGGGATTCGCATTGCTTAGATGGCCTCGAGATTTACTCAAGTCACATAAAATTTAGGATTGCCTCGGGATGTGTATTTGGGCTATGCTAAAATTTGATATTGCCTCGAGGTATGTATTCTCAAGGGTAATCTTGTAATTTGCATTTTGCCTCGAGATATGATCTTAGTGGCTATTTTTGTAATTTTTTTTCCTTTTGTATTTGCCTCAAGATATGTTCTCAAGGGTAATTTTGTAATTTATATTTTGCCTCGAGATATGTGCTCCCGCTGATCTTGTGATTTTTGATATTTTAAATCGCCTTGAGATCTGTGCTCTATGCTAATCTTATGATTTGAATATTTTAGATTGTCTCGAGATCTGTGCTCTAGGCTGATCTTATGATTTGAATATTTTAGATCGCCTTGAGATCTGTGCTCTAGGCTGATCTTATGATTTGAATATTTTAGATCGCCTGAGATCCGCATGCTCTAGGGTACGATCTTATGAATTGAATATTTTAGATCGCCTCTAGATTTGTGCTCTAGGGTCGATATTATGATTTGAATATTTTTAGATCGCCTGAGATCGTGCTCTAGGTCGATCTTTATGATTTGAATATTTTAGATCGCCTCGAGATCCGCTGCTCTAGGTCGAACTTATGATTTGATATTTTTAGATCACCCCGAGATCCGTGGTCTCACCGATCTTATGAATTGAATATTTTAGATCGCCTCGAGATCCGTGGCTCTAGTCGATCTTATGATTTGAATATTTTAGATCGCCTCGAGATCCGTGCTCTCACCGATCTTCGATTCTAAATTTTTAGATTATTTCGAAAATGTCTTCTATACTTATCTTGAATACATCCAAATATAGTGAAATTTATTTGTTTTGACCACTGTTGTCCTAATTCGATTATGATTTAACTGTATGTAATTTATTTGATTTGAATTTGTACATGCAATTTTTTTACATAAACAGTCACTATTGACAGATAATGATTAGATTGTAGCATTAATTTTCTTGTAATTGTCTGGATATTCAGGACATTGAGTGGAAATATAATATGCAAATGTATGAAGGTTAATTATATATATCGTGATATAAAGGTGAATAAACCACATGCATTAAAAATAAAAAGATACAACAGTCATCTCACTAGCTATGGAACAAAAACAAATGCAAAATAAAAAAGGAGGAACAATGGAGGAAGCGAGCATTTAATTGAACGAGAATGCAACACTTTATTAATTATACTTTAGAAATTAAAGTGGTCGCAATCTTTATATATTTTGCTGTATAACAGGAAACTTGAATTATCACTTAAAAAATAAAGAATACAGAAAATTTGTTGGAGGCTGATAGATAAAATATGAGAGACCTTCCATTTGAGCAAACAAGCCCATATAAATAAAATAATGGTGTACACATGACTATGTATATACATATGTATAAATATAATGTACATGCATAAGTATTATTAGTACTCTAACAGAGGCCATATATATTAAAATGAAATGCATTAAGTTGTGGTTTATCCACTTTAATTAAAAAAAAAATTATTAAACTTTACATGCAATAATCAACGACCAAGTAGAATCTTTTATAAATGATGAGAATTTAAATTATGCATGGGTGAGAGTACATTTCTGAAAGTGTGAATAATGTTGTGTGCGAGTACCCATGTGTATACATGCCAGGAGTAGTTTAAGTTAACTAGAGGCTTTAAGCATAATTTTAGAATAAACCCTCTAATTTATTTAATAAAAATCAATTTTAATTTAGATTTTATTTTAATAAATATCTATTTAAAATTTTTCTTTATCTTTTTACATGCTACTAAACTTGTGATGAAGTGATTTTGTTGATATATTTAAAATTCGTGAGCAAAACTCTAAAAGAATATGAAAAAAATATATAATAACAATATAAAAACTAATTAAAAAAATAAATATTATATTAATTTTGAAAAAACAAATGTATAAAAAACCAATACTGAGGATAAGAATAGAATTTTGAAAATTTGTTTAGTTAGAGAATCCATCACACTGATTAATTTTAAAATTTAAAAGTTAATTAAGATTATATAACATTGACTAAATATTTGATTAAAATATTTTTATATTACAATAATTATGGGATGTTCTTCTAAATTTTAAATTTTTAAAATTATAATTATAAAACGGGGCCTTAAAAATATTAGAGGCATAAATAAATGCTTCATTAGCCTAACTTTTGAGCCCTCCCTCCTACTTGTTCCGTCAAAACTTATGCACATTTCTGCCTTTTTTAACGGCCTAACAACTTATTTTGATTTATCTACATGCGATAAAAAGTGAATTAAAGTGGCCGAGAAATGAGTACTTACTAATTAACCTTTTGAAGAATCAGCAGCTAAGCAGATCAGAGAGAAAATAAATAAGCTAAGTAAAGAGTGATATTGGCACGGCTCAATCAAAATCACACATATAATCATATATCCCCCATACTGTTTGTGCATGATTTTCTTGGATCTGACTGAACCATCCCAACATCACACTTTCTCGTATAGCTTAAAGCCTTAAACAGAAGAAGGCATTTGATCAGGTCCTGAAAGAGGAGCAAGTGATCAGAAGGGTGTGGAAATAGACTTGAAGAAATAGTAGGTGGCTAGGAAGGCAAGGAAAGGCATTTCGGCTGATCAGATGTCAATATCTTTGGGTTAGCAACTTAGCAGTTAGCACGAGAGAAATGTACGTTGGCAAATACTAAATAGGAATAGCAAGCTTAATTAGTTGTGAGTTGATATCACAGTACTGGTCTTACAGGATTCCACGCCTTGCACCAGAATATATATATGCTTACCCTCCAAATTAATGAATAAAAGATTTAAAAATTAATCAGTGGTGCTAAGCAAGAACAATTTTAGATAAGTAGTTTGGATGTATGGAAGAAGAACAGAGGCTGTGGCTTCCCAACATCTGCCAGCGGACATATATATATAGAAAAAGGATTATTAATTAGATGCTGCCACCAATTAAGATGAAGGTTATCTCTATCCCCACCATATCCACAAAAACAAAAGGAAAAAGATTGACAAACGAAGACACGCTGACGTTTATTTATGGAGGTTGTGGCTGGTGAAGGATGAGGTCTTGGACGGCAACCAAACACAAAAAGGGGTTTCACTGCCTCCTTCCATGGCCTCTCTGGCATGTCTTTAATAACCTAACAAATATTTATATAGATTTAGAACTTGAATGAAATCATGAAAATATATCAATGTTATCATAAAATTAAGCAGCAATGCATCCAACTCTTGACAAACTTGGACCTTGAATTGCATTGAGAATTAACAATAATGCCACAAAGTCTGAGTGAAGGCAATGCTTCTTAAAATAACAAGTGGTATCACAAAAACAAAAAAACAAAACAAAAAAAAAACAAAAGAAAGAAAGAAATCATATGCCCTGGTTTTTAACTGTCCTCTGAGCATTATAGAAAAATTGCAGGAAAAAAAGAAATATACAGTGTTGTCCTAAAATACAGATGGTTATGCTTGCCTTTATTAATCACAAGTTATGGCACTCTAAATCTTTGGCACAACTCTAATTTGACGAGATGAATTCATGTTTCCATTCTTTGATCTTTCCAACTTCAATTTTCCATTACATCAATGGCTGTCCGAAAAATGTAATCTTCATCTTCCAACTCCTCATGTAACATGCTAATTGTAAGCTCATTACGTTTCTCATCATGACAAGGCTCACTTTCTGGTGACCTCCTTCCCTGTATATACATAAAAATTCATGGAATAACAACAAGGACAAGTTATTAAGTGGGTCTCATTTCTCCTTAAAATAGTTTGGATTAGGTAAGCAGCATTATTGATTAAAAAAAACAGCAATAATTATCCAAACCTTCTTCAAAAAATAAAAGAAATAATGGAACCCATCCCCAAATGTGTCCCATTCAACAGACCAAGTGAATCCAGGGGACTCAAATAGTGGGCGTCTAAAATGTGGCTGAAAGAAGATGCAGACCAAGGCATTATTAGGTTCATTATGTCAGAAAAATGGATAGGGGATGCAAGAAAACAGATAGAATATTAGTTTTAGTACCTGTCCAAATGTTATAGAGATGAAAGTTCCTTGAGGTTTCAAAACCTTGTGAACACCTTCGAGCATTTTTATCACTTTGCTTACTGTTGCAGGGTTGGGATTCCATGGATCACCACTGTCCACGAACAAGACATCCTTAACATTGCAAAAGGATTCTGAATGAGCATCTTAATAAATATTAACCACCATTCAAAACACGCATAAGCGAAGTTTCACATTCACACAAAATTTCTCTTAAGACATCATAACATATTCATATTCATCTTCCTATCAGTGAAAAAACCTAAATCAGTATATCCACCTAAAGATGAGAGAAATATCTCCACACTAACATGTTGATAGAACATCAATTTCTAATGAATTCTCCTTCATTTTAGACCCAGAAAAAGGACCAAACACAAACAGAGCATCATAAAAAATATTTAAACATGTGAACAGGGATGCCGGCAATACAATGCAGTGAAATAACTTTGCTAATGTCACTAATACATGTGATCAATTATTATCTCTTTTAGGACTCAGCATACCATGGTTCCTTTCTCAATAACAAGATCAAAGCTTTGGCTGCTGAAAGGTAGTTCCAACATGTCAGCCTGGAGAACTTTGACGCCTGCCATCCCAAAAATCAGATTGCTTGTAAGTAAAACATAATGTTAATAGCTAAAGCAGTACATTTAGTTCACTTGATCAATCAACAGTTACCATGTAATCCAGAAACCAACAAGCGCTCGCGCATCCTGTTCACAGCGACATCAGAAAGATCAATGCAGGTGATGTCGGTGACGCCGTCCTTGAACAGCTCTTCGCAGAGACGCGAGTTCCCACAACCAAGCTCAAGAACCTACATAAAGATTTCAACTTTAGTTCAGATAACAAATCCGCAAACAATACAGACAACGGGTGTAGTTCAGTAGGACCAACGGAATAGGAGGGATGGATGTGGCGGCGAAGGAGGTGCTGGAAGTGAGAGTAATCCTTGAACCACTCGTAGTGCTCCTCCGATTTGAAACGTTCGTTCCTTTAGTAAAGATAGTCGGAAGAATAGATTAAGGTTAGGAATTCCTATTGATTTTAGTTGAAGAAAAGGGAGAAGAGAAGACTGCCCACTAACCAGTAGTGAGGATCTAGATAATCGGAAACAGTCCTCGGCGCCACCTCCCCATTGTCCTTGCCTCTCTCGCCGCCTTCCATCTCCATCTCCATCTCCATCTCTCGTCACTTGGGCAACCAGGCGAACTGGGTAGGGTTTCATTTAACTTTTTTTTTTTTTCCCATAAAAGAATTAAAATATAAATACGTTTTGTCATTATCTAATTGTATTTAATATATATATATATATATACACAGATACATAATATGTTACCCAAAAAAAATATATGTTACCGAAATAATTTTTACTCATTGAGTGCATATTTTTGCTTTTCCCCTTGGGGCTAGTATTTTTATTCTGTTTCTATTCAGTCTTTTTTTTTTTAATAAATATGATTTATCTATTTTTTTTAAGTATGTATATATATAGATATATGTTACCGAAATAATTTTTACTCATTGAGAGCATATTATGAGATGTATTGTAAAACAAATAATAATGATGGAGATATCTAGGATTTTCAGAGGAGAAAATATTTGGGCATATCTAGGATTTTCAAAGGAAAAAATATTTGGGCTTGTGTGAAATAGTATTTTTTTTGTGAAAAAAATTAATATTTTTTTTATTAACAACCATTGATGATAAGTAGTATTTGAAGACTATAATAGTAATATTCTCATATATACTCTTTTAATTTTTTACATTTCTAATAAATTTCTCCTCTAATTAAACAAAGTTTTCATTCTTATTCCATTTTGTGAAGTTTTTATTGTTATTTTTTTTTTAAATTTCATTCTCATTTTGCCATTCAAATGCTACTTGAGTCTTTGTAAGAGCATAGTGTGAGGAACGGTGAAATTAAAATTTAAAAAATTATAATAATTTAATGGATATTAGAAAGAAGTTTAATCTAAATGATAGGTTTTGTTGAAACTTTATAGTGAGACATTATTTATGTGAACACATGAAATATTTTTATTTTTATATTTTTTTGAAAAAAATGAATAAATTATAATTTATATTTAAAGGTTTTTTTCTAAAATATTTACAAATATAATTAAAACATGATTAACTCATAGTTTGATGTATGAGAGAGCAATGGTTATCAATGATATATCAAGCAATACTTAGTAAATCAATTATCCCAACAATAGAAAATTAGTAATTTATTTAAAAAAATAAAAAATAAAAAATTCAACTAAATCAAACAATAATTGAGAGTCTGTGGCTTGTCAAAATTTATTAAAAATTAAAGATAAAAAAAATTCTATTAAAGGCATATGCACAAGGAAAGAGAATGTTAAGGGTTGTTTGACATCATTTTTTATTTTTGTTTTTTTTATTTTGTTTTGTTGACAATTTTTTTAAAATAAAAATATATTTGAATACACTAATCCAAATATATTTTAGAAAAGCTAAGAACAAAAATATATTTGATTAGCGCAAAATTATTATGACATTTTTTAATATTTTTTTCAAATTCATATTTTTTTTTATTAATTTGTACAATATCAAGGACAAATATTAAAATTTTATAAATATTTTTTTCTTAAAATATATTTTTAGACAAATGGTATAAATATGTAAAAAATTATTATTTAATAAAAAAAGAACAGATAGAGACGGAGATAGGAGTAAAAGAGGTGCACGGTGAAAGAAGGAGTTTTAAAAATATTTAAAAAAATGAAAATATAAAAATGTTATTTCTATATTTTTTTAAATATGAAAATTGTTACCAAAATTTTGAAAACAAAATAATATATCAAATATTTTTTTACTAGTTTTGTTTAAATATGAAATTAAAAAAAAATTAAGAATAGGAAACAGTGCAAAAGGATACCTAATAAATATTAAAGTGTGTTATTTTGGTCATTTTAGTTCAGTAAAGTTAAGCGACAGTCAGAGTTGGGTTTACAACGAAAGAATCAAAGAACCTTTTTCTGCTCTCTTTACTTGAAACAGGAATTTGCTGCTTTGGATACTGTTATGGTTGATAAACAAGTTATTGTGTGCAGTGACTCTAGATAGATAGATTGTTAGATAGATAGTTGGTACTTGGTGGTTGATTACGAACGCCGATCACTCTCTCCCTCTCTTTTTTTCTATGTACTTCTTGTCAGGTTGTTGTCAAACCTTTTTTCTTTACTTTTGTCAGGGCTGCCATCAGTGATGAGGCCCAGTACTCAAGTGAGCGCGGTTCACTCTCTCATCTCTCTCTTTCTCTCTTTTTTTTTTTTTTTCAACTTTATTTGTTTCCCCCCAAGTTTTGAGTTATTGGCTATTTGGTAAATATGTATAGTATCATGCTGTACCATATAAATAATATGTTATTTGTCTTAGCACCAATGACTAATCAAAATTAACATTATATTTAATTTAAAAAGCCCTTTGAACGTACTGAATTGGAATTGCATGCAACTGGATGAAGTTTTAGCTGGCTAGCTAGTTGAATATAATATATATATATCCAATCCAATATTCTATTCAGATCTACTCTTGAGGAAATTTCAATGCAGATGAAACATCAAAGATTGAAACAAACATGCACTGAGAGCATTGGCAAGTGGGAAAATGGTCCATTCAAAAAGACTATAAAGGCAAGAGTTGATGGCATGGGGGACTGGTGTACCGCCATTTAATACAGGGTTATATGGTACTGGCCTGTTCCAAATGCATTGTATGAATGTGTATATGCCTCTCGCCAATCAATCAATCAATCAACCACCCTTTCAAGCATTGATTGGTGACTCATCAATCATTCAAGAAAACAATAGCAATAACAATAACGAGAACAAGAACGAGTTACAAAATAAAGGAAGAACACCACAAACACACACCCAAATGTGCACACACACACTGACACACACACAGATATATATATATATATATATATATATATATATTAAAATGTGAATAATCTACTTATAAGTCTGTAACCAGTAAGTAACCATCCTTTCAATACCAATATGTATGTGTTCTTAAATTTACAATGAAAGAAGAAAGATGAAGATCCTGCAAAAACTAAGCACCTATATTACACATTCCTATGAAATTTTTGTTGGCACTATATATATATATTATCACGACATTGTGGTAAAAATGTAAAAATACAAGGATAAATTGGTTAAAAGGAGGGGAGAGACTCAGCATCATGACTTCTTAACTTGAGAGAATATCATCGATCTTTGCCTGGCCTTGAAATAATATATTCCCTTTGAAAAGTATTATTCTATCAGAACTTGGTTTCCTTACGTCCTAATAATAATAATAATAATGATGATGATGATGATAATTAAGCGCCAAAGTCTCTGATGGAAAACCGGTTGGTCTCTGGAGCAGAGGAAGTGTTGCTGGTGTGCCGAAGGCCGAGAGTGAGTGAGACATCGCCGGCAGTACCGAACCTCATGCGCGTGGCTGAAGGACCCAGCGCGCTGGCTACGCCGTAGTCAGCCATGCGGAACACGTCGTCCCCTGGACCACCAACGTGAGGGTCAGGACCAACAAAAGGCTCAGTGGCAGCGAGGATGGCGTCGTCGGTGCTGGATTGGTGGGACATTGCAGACGCGGATGCTGCGTTTCGTTGGTGCATGGAGATGGAGGTTGGTCCCAGAGAGGAGTCGTTTTCTGGTGCATTGTTTTCAGCTCTCTGATGCTGATGCTGATGCTGTTGCTGTTGCTGCTGCTGCTGCTGCTGCTGCTGCTGTTGATGTTGTTGCGTTGGTGATTGTGCTGTTTGGTGGCTTCCTTCACCTTGTTCTCTGCCTTCACCCTCTTCCTTGTATTCTTGTTGGTACATCTCCTCCACCATTGGCTTCCATAACCTCACCCTTGCGTTTATGAACCAGTTTGACACCTGGAAATTAATTATTAACACATTTAACCATCTCATTATTGATCATTCTCAGGCTCATATATTATTAATATATATTATTATATACAGTGTAGCCATGCATGCAACAACTCATCAAGTTTTTGTTTTTCAATATTAATGTATAGTAATTAATGAACCATAAAGGAGACGAGAAAGCAAAAACAAACTCTATATATCTTACAAGTAGGCATATATGACTATGCTATGTGTGTATATTATGTACATATACAAATATAATTTATTTGTATTCAGTCTATATATTGTGGTCCCCTAATGAACTACCAGTTGTACATGCAGCTTTACCTCCATTACTACTGTGTAGGTTAGCTGATGTTGGGCATTAATGTTTAGAAAGAGTCTGTGTGTCTGTGTGTTATTATAGACAACATATAATAAATGGACTTCAAATTGCTATTTACTCAGTTCGAAACTTGAAAGCAACAAGGAGAAGAGGAAAAGATGAAGGCTCTTTTATTGAGGAGAGGAAGAAGGACCTGATTTCTTGATAAACCTGTCTGCCTTGCCAACAAATGTTTGTCTGCATCACTTGGGTACCTGAAGGGATAAAAAAAAAAAAAAGGGACAAAATGAAATCAGTTCGGCCCAGAAATTCATAAAATAGACCACAAGCTATATATGAATCATGAACTGAATATTGATTATCTTAAGCAATGAGAAAAATTACTCCTTATAATAAGCATGGTTTTTAAAAATGTGTGTGCTTTAACTGTTTTGTTTCCATGTTGCATCATTAATAAAAAGAATAGAACAAAGATAGAGGCTTTTGCTCAGCTTTTACTCTAAAAGATGATGCGAAAGGACAATGCAATGCGGATCTTTTGATAAAGGCAAAACCGATTTACAGAAAGTGTTCTTGACTTGCTGTTTATGATCATCATATTAATGCTTTCATGTCAAACCCAAGAAAGTAACAAGACAGGCCTAATGATGCCCCTTCTAAACGTCACTCCTTCAAGGACTCCAAAAGATAAAATAAATTTTGAATTAGAGTGAAAGATCGATATATACTAGCATAATGCTGCTCTGCTACATAGACATATTCTTGTTGGATGGGAAGTTCATTACTTCAAGGCAAACTACATGCACCTAACTTATAAGGAGGAGTTGGAAACAAGCATTTCAATTTTAGTGCAGGTTCTGAGATCAGTATGTCATTCAAAGAAGTTTTGTTTCTTTTTATATATTGTCAAAAGTCATTCATTATTATGGATATAGAGAGAGAGTGAGAGAGAGAGAGAGAGAGAAATGTTAATCCTTTTTTAAGTTTAAGAGAGTGACAAAATATTTAGTAAGCAAAAACACACTTACGGATGAAGGAAGTGCTCAAAGAGCCATGCTCTCAAGATATTGACAGAACGTTCCGGCAATCCCCTTTGAGGTCTCCAAGCTTCTTGCTCCATCATGCCCATCTGATGGAATGCTCTCTGCTGCCTTAAGCTCTGATCAAGTAACTTAAGCCTCGGTGTCTCTCCCTTGGTGATGCCTGACGTGCCACCACCATCCTTCTCACCAAGAAGCTCGCATGTCTGCTTCAGCTGCACAGCAATGGCATCCTTGAGGCACCGGAAGTGGCGGGACATGGCCTTCTGAGCGAGGGCAGTGTACGGTGTCGCCGCACCAAAACCCATCACGGCGTCGAATGAGTTGACCACCATTTGCATCTGATCACAGTAATGGTTGTACCTTCTGTCCACCTGTGAACGTGTCAATATATATATATATATATATATACATATAAGATTATAAGAAGAAGAATAAGAAAAATGTGTACGCGTGGCTGATACAAAACTATTCTCTTCAGTTACAAAACTGTAATAATTAACTAGATCCTTTAATTTAATGTATGTCTTGTATAGCCCAGATCGAGTTACTATTTCAATGTGACACAGAGAGAAAGGAATTGAAGGAGTAAAAACCTAGTAACCGAACCCAAACAAGAAGAGGACCAGTAAATGCTCCGAATCCAGTACAATAATTAATGGGTGCTTTTGTATTATGTGTGGCATGTTCAATAATGCGAGATTGGAGAGAAAACAAAAGGAAGAGAACCCACTGCAAGGCGATGGAGGAACACTTTTCTTTTGAAGACGGGAAGGAATGGTGATGAGAAGGAACAAAACACATGGTGCTTCTGCATGTGGCTACTGTCTCGTAGAGGAAACCTAACCTAACATAAATAACATGGCTGCAAGTCCCCATGAAAGATAGATAGACTGCCATAGGTATAGTAATAGGCATAGGAATACGCATACGCATAGGCAGGCCAAGAAGAAACTCAATAGTAACTCACTCTCTGTGGTTCTATCCCAAAAAGACACACGCAATAGTGCTAAACTATAGAAACAGTTATGAATAAAGAAATGATATATGGAAAGGTAGCAAAACCTTTGCAGATATGATGACAGCGCCCAATATAGCACCAATGAATGAAGAAGGTATCGAGGGATTTCACAGCAGTGGAATGATTGCGTGGAGGAGCATCATGGTATTAATGTTCACATTATGTTCATATTGTAATTGGCTGCTAGCTTATTAAAAAAATTCGAGAGCAAAGGTCAACTGACAAAGAGGAATCAATTATACGATGGATTACTGTGAGCTGGGGGCGAATGAGATCTCTTGGGGATTGGAGCTTACTATATAGCCTACCGCACACAGTACAACCAACTGACCTATAAATAAATAAATATATATATATATATTTTATTGAGGGATTTATCATTTATATAGACACAAGGGCGATTTCTTCAAATCGAAGGACGTCGTTTCTCATTGGAGTCATCACATAACACTAGTATTCTAAAGCCACCCTTCTCTATAGAAAAACACCAAAAGTACAACGAACACCATCAAGAAAACGACGTGAGATCAACTCAACAACCCTTTCTTAATTTCTACCTATGTAAAGATCCACAACCTCCGTTTTTAGCAGCCGGCCACCCATGCCGGAATTCTACTAACTATGAACTTAGAAATGCAGCTAGTGTGCCTTGTGAGACCACAAAGAAAAGTAATCAGAGGTGGGCCTAGGCCTAGAGAGAGAGAGAGAGAGGAGAGTGCAGTAGAGTACTATAGAGTAAAAGATAAAGAACGGAGACTGAGGAGAAAAAGAAAAGTATGTGGAGAGAGAGAGAGAGAGATAGAGAGAGAGAGAGAGAGAGGAAGAGAAACTTAGTACAGACCTCATCAAGCATGGAGAGGAGTTTAGCCTTCTTCCTCTGCTGCTCAAACCTATCTGCAGGAGATAAGGGCGGAGGAACATCCTTTGAAGAAGAGGAGGAAGCACCAGCACCAGCTACTGCAGCGCCGGCACTAGAACTGGGATTATTAGGGTTTGAAGAAGCATGGTGATGCCTTCCTATCCTGCTGCCCTTGAGCTGGCCCCTTCCCACACTGCAGAACTCTTCAAGCAGCTCTTGAGCAGGCCTGGCGTACTTTGAGCTCCTGAGCACGTTCACTACCCCCATCGGACCGTAGCCCATGTGCACCTGTTGACCATGCCCATGACCACTCGCCTGACCATGGGATTGCAAGTGCAATGAAGAAGTGTGGTGGTGTTGATGATGGCTTTGCTGCTGCTGCTGCTGTTGTTGTTGTTGTTGTTGTGACTGCGGCTGCTGTTGCTGCTGCTGCTGGTTATTGAAATACAACACCCCATCTCTCATTCTTAACTCCTCAGCCTTGGCCATCTCAAACTGTTGGAGATTGGATGCTAACGATAAGGATAAACCTTGGCCTTCGACTATTCCTCTTCCAAATGATGTCTCCCCAAAAGATGCAGTCTGGAAAGTATGGTGATGGTGGAGAGCTTGTTGAGGAGCTGGGGGAGGTGGTGAGGGTGACCTTGTATGTTGTGCCTGGCCTGTCGGTGGGCTCATCAAAAACAGCTGCATGGCCGCTGCCGAGTCGGCATTCAATCCTGGTAGAGCATGCTGCTGCTGCTGCTGCTGCTGCTGCGACTGCTGACTACTGTCATGCGGGTGTTTAGGAGTTGTGTCACCTAAGGGATTCACACTGCTACTACTGCCCATCACCATGCCTTGCCGTGTGGCCCCGTACCAATCCCCGGCGAAGCCGCTGATTGTAGCCTGTCTCTGAGGAAGACGAAAGTTGGCAGGGATTTGGTTAGCCAGAAGTTCAGTGGCAGATGGCGCTTGTGTTGGAAAATTGAACATCTCCGACAGCATGTTGCCGGCCCCGGTTGTCTCGTAGATGGCGGGGTCTTCTCCTTCTTCTAACGGAGTTACCAGAGGGTGGCCGGCAGGATCAAAGCCGTGCGGAACCCTCAGCTTTTCCCTCCGGCTTTGCTGCGCGATATGATGTTGCTGCTGTTGTTGGTCTTGGCTTCCGGACCTATCAAACCCATCTGAGAAGCTGAAGATGCCCTGATGGAAGCCCTGGGACATAGAACTCAAGGAACTAAAACCGTTGTCAGGCTTAGTTGGGCAGAGAAGAGAGCAGCAAGTTGGATGTGACGCTGGCCTTGCTATTCCCATGCCAGCATCGTCCTTCTCATAGGTTGCTAACTTCTTTTTTCTTCTTCTTCTTCTTCTTCTTCTTCTTCTTATTTGATCTTCTCCGATGCTAACAACTGTCGGCATCAACCCCCACCGATCAAAACAAAAGAAAACCAAATCAAGATTAGAAACAACTTTTTTATTTTCATGAAATTCAAAATTTTGATTGAAAGAAACAGGAGGAACATATTAAGGAATGGAAGGCTGCTTTCTACCCTTTGCTCTATCTCTCTCTCTCTCTACTGGTGGTGGTGGTGTTGCTGTTGTTTGGGTTGTTTTAGGTTTGTTACCTAGGTTGTCCTGGTGAAAGAGGGTATCTAGCTAGGCCATGAAGACATCACTGTCTTCCTGTGGGACTGAAAGCTTCTCCCACCTCTCCACCATCTCTATCTTTCTTGTCACCCTCTTCCCTCTCAATCTCTCTCTTCTTCTTCTTCTCCTCCTTCTCTCCACAGTACCACTCTCCCTCTCCTACAATCGCCTTCCAAAAGGAAAGAGAAGAGAATAGAAGGAAAAAAATTAAAAACAGAACAAAACAATTGAAAGAGAGAAAAAAATAATGATAATAATAAAGGAATGGAGGCTGGAATCAGACAGACCAAAGAGAAACGGTCGCTATAGCTATACCTCTTTTTCTTTCTCCTTCTATACCACCTCTCTCTCTCTCTCTCTCTCTTCTCCCCCTTTCTCCTCCAAGACCTGCCAATATTTTTCTATTTTCTTGCCTCCCTGGTTATAATATCACTATATATATTGTATAGCTAATGTCTGCAATGAGAGGAAGAGGAGAAAAAGGAAAAATACAAAAAGAGGAGACCTCCCTCTATTTTTTTCTATATTTTTTAATACTTGAAAATGACTCCGTCTCCGAATGGTTACATGACTTGAAGGACTCTTTCGTCCATTCCTGAACCTAAAAGACGAGGTCCCATCTCTCCACCTCTTTATTAAAACTCAGGTGGGTGGCAACCTTTTTTTTTTAAAAAAATTAATTTAGTCCTTCTCCTTTTTCTTTAATAATTTGTAATAGTAAATAAGATGATGATGTTGACCAGAAAAATAGGATTAGCAGCGCCAGTAGTGATTGATTAATTAGATTAATAAAAAAAAAAAATAAAAATCAAATTGAAAAATGAATAATAAATAAAATATTGATGGAAGAAAGGGCATTGATGTAAAAATGGGTGCAGTTGTAAGGAAGGAAGGAAGGGTGGAAGGGTAAGAGAGGGCCAGCTTAAAAAGGAGGAGATAAGGTTTGTGTGCCCCAAACCACCACCTTAAAAGGGCCTGCGCACCTTGGCTTTTAAGGAGATGATTTGATCTGGATGTCAACCACAGCCATCGGATCAGCGTCCAATGGCTATTCTTTTGTGGTCCTCACTCCAGCTCTGTCGGCTGCTCAACTCGCCCGCCAATCTCATGCCTTCTCTTCTCCACCATAATATATTTATTGGACCAATTTGATTTTGACCTCACACCCACTCATTGCACATTGCACATTGCACATTGCACATTGCACATACTACACTCACACACACCACTGCAGTGCCACACACTATTAATTACTTGCTT
Source organism: Dioscorea cayenensis subsp. rotundata (assembly GCF_009730915.1). Lineage (NCBI taxonomy): Eukaryota > Viridiplantae > Streptophyta > Magnoliopsida > Dioscoreales > Dioscoreaceae > Dioscorea > Dioscorea cayenensis. The sequence goes on from NC_052483.1 coordinate 635,668, forward strand.
CCCTTTTATTACTACTACTCGATCTATAACGAACGCACACACACACACACACATATATATATATATAGTACGTATTATATATACATGCAATATATATATACCATACAGTACTATGTACTGTACCCATGCATGACCCATGCATGTAAATTCTAATCAAAATCGAACCTACATAATATGTACACATGTACATAAAGACATACACACATGCAAAAAAAAACTAACTGACTAATCAAGTTGCTAGCTCACAGGTGAAAGAAAAGACTTATAATGCATCGTAACAGGAGAGAACGGAACGGAACGGAACAGAACGGAATTGGGGTGGTGGGGGGGTGAGCAATGGCACCATCACGTGGCGGAGGGGACCGAGTAGAGTAGGCACGTCGGAGGGAGAGAAGATGGTCACATGTAACTGCCCCCAGGCGTGGGAGGTTGGAAATAAGTCAAGAAATGGTTTATAGCGCAGGTGATTAATTTACACCATATGTTTCTCATCTAATATAATGCATCCATCTGTTTATCTAACCATCCACATCTCTATCTATCATATCAATCCATGTCTCTTTTCTCATCTTCACCTTTCTGGTGTCCCACGAGAACCTATTGCCTTCTACCTTACTTTATTTACTCCTCTTCCTCTTCCTCTTCCTCTTCCTCATCATCATCATCTCCTCTCCCCAATCACAAACCATTATATTATATATATATATATATATATAGATAGATATTACTAGGACGGTGAAATATCTCAACTGCAAAACAGATTGACAGGTGACCTGCCCAACTCGTGTGTTTCCTTTTGAGCTGATGATGATGATGACGTCACATGAACCTCACTCACTATAACTCCTGTACCTAGCTAGAAAGTGATATAGCGCACTCAAGTCTCATGCACGAACGCATGTACATAAAAAAAGATCCACTTGCTGTAAATCCAATTAGTATACTTAGCTCTTACTAATTAATTAACAATCTCTAACCGTGCGTACAAAGTTAATTAATACATGTTATGTTATTCGTGCATTTGAGCAGAGCAACAAGAGTTTGCTGGCTAACCATATATATATATATGCGTGGCCCAGTCTGCATCAAGACTTGGGGGGTGGGTTTGATTGATAATATTAATGGTCCCACAAGAACACAATTAGGAGGCTCCGCCAAAGAGGAAAAATAGGACCACGAGAGCATCATCCAACGCACCCCCACACCACCAATCAACATCACCAGCACCACCCACTTCACGTGCCAAAGTTGGGTTCGCACGCTCTATTTGGACACACCCCAACACTACCTTTTTCACTACACCTCACACACCTCTCCACCTTGTAATTAATTTACTGTTCCGGTTAGTGCTGGATCAGGTTTTATTAGCAAAGTAATAGCTATATATATATATATATATATATAATGTTCGTTTGAGTTAGTGCCGAATCTTTCATCATGCCTCTTATTGCCTGGATTGGATTCTTGATTCCTTTTCAACTTAATCTCATGCAAGTGTACGTCTATCTTATATATATCTTTTCAAGTTAGTCTAAATCATGCATGCATCTTTGTCCTAAATCTTAAAAGAAGTTTCTCTTGCTTATCATAACAGTCCAGCAAGCACAAATAGATGCCAAAAAGGAAGGTCTAGGTGGGTTAAGCAGTATTTATTAAGTTGCAGCACATCAAACTCAAGATAAAAAAAAGTAGACTTTATGTAACATCACATACTTGAATATTCCTGAGAATTGCGTTCTTAGTTATTAGGTTTATATAGCTTTGGAATTTTGAGGATGTTGAACGGCGACTAATTACCTGCCAGTTTTACAATGTTACAATCATTTGCATGTAAGTAAATCTCATGCAGTCTAGCTCTGTGTGTGTGTGTGTGTGAGACGCACGCTCTGACAATTTAAAATTTCAGAAACAATTCCAAAGAAAATGATGTGGAGGCTGCTTTGATTGTGTGATCTAGTCAGCCATCAAACGAATGATTGGTTCTATCTAATCAAGAGAACAGGTCACAAACAATATCTTAAAAATACTAACCATGGCCCAATATATGGCAATACAATATACACCAGACGCTTATTGATTATTTAAATAATTGTTGACTAGGTATGTTGTCCAAATATTATCCCAACTTGTGTATTACTTTATATATACATCCTCTGTTGTTCTATCTATGTTTTATGATGTTAAACTTTTCAACAATGGAATAATGGAGCAGACTGCAGAGTGTCGTCACCTATATAATATATAATATATATATATATATATCTTAGTAATTAATTAATTAATTCAGAAAATAAAAGGCAACAAATGCAGGTGGCAGGGCACGTGAGGAAGACCTTCTACACGATGACTTTTCAAAGATCCATGCCACGACACGTGTTGTCTTGATGGAGACCAACGGCTAATAGCCTCCGAGAAATACAATTTTTTTTTTTCACTTTTTCATAATAATATATATAATCAGAATCGTAAACGGCGTAACGTGAAAGAACGCCGTTTATTTGGAGGAGATGCCGTTGGAGGTGCTGAGGAAAACGACAAACACTCAAATAGTGGGGCCCAACACAGTCGGGTGGAGCGATGCCATTTGCCGTCTTATTACGGAAGCCATGGGTCCCACTCAAACAGGGGACCACTTTTTGTGTATATAAAACAAAGCCACGCTATCCTTGCAAATAAAAATAAAATAAATTTCTTATTACTCAATTAATTAGATGGGGAGGAGAACAAATAAAAAAATTAAGAAAAAGATGCAGGTTGAGAATATATATATATATATATATATATATATAAAGTATATATAGGTAGGGTACGAGATTTATATAGCTGTTTTCTGGGGCTGGTGTGTTTGTGTGTGGGTTGGTAACGACTGGTTGGCAAGGTTGATGCATGCATGTATGAACCCATGTATATGTTTATTAGATCAGGAGGAAGGAGAAAGAAAGAAAGAAGAGTTTTGAAGTTTATTTGGTGTAGTTTGGGAAAGAGACATGGAAACCAGACAAGAACCTTCTTCCTTTGATATATATCTTATTAGTGAAGAAGTTTTATTGCATGATTCATGAGCTAGCTGGTTCTTAATTTGAACCATGCATGCATATATAATTGAAGCTGATTTTACTTTACAATTAAGATTGCAATATGTATGAGCATGCATATTAATCTTATTAGTTGATTTTTTTTTTCTCTATTTTGTACTGTCATTTTTTTCTTCAACAAATCAGTCGTTTATCTGTATTTATTTTTTAAAAAAATATATATATAGAAGGACATGGTTGCATGCATTAATTTTTTCTTATTTTACAATGAGAGAGAGATGAATAAATAAATGAACTTTTAGTTGAAAGCAAAGAAGGTGGCCAGGTTTATATTTCTTAAAGATTGGAGCAATGGAAATATGGTGACAGTTTACATGCTTCGACCATGACATGTCATCCTTCCAAATATTCCTAAGTTTGTTAATTACTTCAAAATATAACTTGTCAATGTTATGAGCTGGAGATCAAAAAATAAACAAGATAAATAGTGCAGAGAGATGCCTGCGGTAGTAGTTGTATATATATATTTTTATATCAAAATTATTATTATTATTATTATTTAGGAATTCAAGAATAATTTCATTGTTAAAATGAAATTTGAGAGTTTTTTTAAATAAATAATTAAATAGACATTTAATTCCAAACAAACCGAATGAAAATGAAAGATAGAGGTCCATATTCATTGCAGTATGGTGTTTTCTGGTCTTCATGATGATCCCACTGGTGGAGTAACTCCCGGTGATTATGCTCCTGATTAGGTTATTAGCTAGTTTTCTTTTGGGTTATTGTCCTTGGTCGGTTTTCTAGACTATTGTGTTGTTGGGGTCTCTTTTATATTCATGTCTAGTGGGTTTTATTTTTTTGTATCCATGTTTAATGTTGTTTTTTTATGTATATAATTTATCTATTTTTATTTTTATTTTTTTAAATAGAAGTTAAGAATCAAAGTCTGCTAGAATGAAAGTGAGAGAGAGACACTGAGAAAACAAAATCTTGTGTAAATCATTCATCCTGAGTGGCCCTAGAGTGGCTCGTCAAGCAGCCTTGATTTTGTTTAAAATGAAGACAAAGACAAGAGTAGTGATTTCGCTGAAAATAAAGTCATGATGAGATGAACAAAAATTTGAATTGAGTGGACAGTGACCGGTCAGAAAAGGTTCACTTTGAAACCCAACCCACGCGCTGTTAATTCCGGAGATTAATGAGCACATAATTCAAATGCATCTGACTTTTGAGAATGTCTGCCATTGGTTAGCTACTGGTTATCTGTCAAAATATAATTAACTGGGAAATTGAAATGCAAATTCGTACGTTAATTTATCCCAAAATTGTAATGCACGCTAACAACTCTTGTTGGACATAGCACTGCAGCAGCCACCCACAGGGATTATATATATATATATATATAATAACGAGTAAAAAAGTGTTTGAAGTTTGGGACAGAGTCACATCAGTAACTGGTCAGTCAGAAATCGTAATGTCCGTGCGATTAGGATGAATGGCCGTGTTTCCCTTTCAACCCGGTCGGACCTAAATTTTCAACGTACCTGAACACACATGCTATTCACTGGTTATACAAGTTTGATTCACAATGAAAAATTAATAAAAATAAGAACCAATAATTATATGATATATATATTTTAAAAAATAAATAAATCACTAATTCATTGCAAAACAAAAACCAAGAATAAAAAATCAAAAAGACAAACAATAAGTTAATAAAAAAGAAGAGGATTCTGAAAAAAACAAAAGTGATAAAAAAAATAAACAGAACTAAACTGAAGAATGGACGAAGGATTGATATATTATATGATATCTTTGTTTAATTAGATAATACGTAAATAAATAAATATTGGAATTAAATATTGGAATAAATTGAAGAATATCTGACTACCCCGCATGATGTTTTACTTAAGACTGACCACTGCATCATATCTTGGTTCTCTGCAGCTCCGGATGGGTTGAGATCGACTCGTCGATCCTATTTCAAGTCGTTCAGTAGCGATCTAGAGTTCACTGGGACCTCGATCGAGGGTCGATCCCATTTCCGCCATTCGGCGCAGCCCTAGAGTTCACCGGACCCTCGCCCGAGTGGTCGAGGCTACTTTTACGACGGAGAAGGTTATGGAGGAGACTGCGGGGTAGTGTTGTTTATTTTTGTCGGTCAGGAGGAGACCCGTTGTTCCTTCCATTTTGTTGAGTTTTGGGTGTGTAATTCTACGTCTAGTGGACTGCTATATTGACTCCTTGTTTTTTTATATATGACTGTGATATATCCACCTTTTTTTAAAAAAAAAAAAATAATAATAATGTTAAACATATATGTTATAAATATAAAGATAGTGATAGAAAGCCAAAGTATTTACCAAACACCCAAAACCCTGAAGAATTAGCTTCTTCTTCTTTCTTCTTTTATTTATCTCTTTTCTTTCTCTTCTCTTTTCTAAATCACAAAATATACAAAATGAGGGGGTATTTATAGGGTTACAAGAGTTGAATGAACGGCTAGGATCGATTCGATCCGACGATCCAAAATACCCTGGTTGGTGGAATAGTAACAGTACCTCATTAAAAACCCAGTGGGATAAAAACCTAGCTAAGGAAAAAGAGTACACTATCCTTGGTACATTTGAGGGTTACTGCCTCATTAAAAACCTTGCCTCGGAAAAACCCATTGGGACAAAAACCTTGGCGAAGGGAAAAAGAGTACAGTCTCCCCCTCAAATAAATAACTTTTAATTTATATCAGAAGTACTTACATCCTTAAGTCTTCTCATCCCGATTTTGTATATAAGTCTTTGGTGAATGCACTTAGGAAGTGATTTTGTGAATAGATCAGCTTGATTCTCACTGGATTGAATCTTTTGAACTTCTATAACGCCTTCTTTCTAGAGATCATGAGTGTAGAAAAATTTTGGTGATATATGTTTCGTTCTGTCACCTTTAATATAACCTCCTTGTATTTGAGAAATACAAAGCACTCGTTGTCTTCATAAATTCATCGTAGCATTTGTTGTTCCTGATGGTAATTTTGCAGGATGACTGTATGTGCCCAATCATAGATCGTAACCATTGGCATTCACGACTTGCTTCATGGAGAGCTAGAATTTCAGCATGATTTGATGAAGTAGTCAGAAGAGTTTTGTTTTGTGGAACGCCATGAGATAGCTGCCATTATCAGAGAAAACATGTATCCGATCCCGAGATCGCCTTTGTGAGGATCGGACGGATACCCGACGATCAAAGAAACACTGTGAGGTTGGATGAAGATTCTTGTCGATAGAATAAACCTAGATCCGTAGTTCCTCGTAAAATAACGTAGTACATCTTTTTACTCCTTTCCGATGTCTTTTCGTGTCGATCGTAGAAGCCGTATCTTGCTAGAAGATTTCATGCAAAAGCTATATCCGAGTCCAGTATTATTTGCGAAAGGTACATTAATGCACCGATTGCACTTAAATATGGAGTTTCGGACCAAGAATGATCTCTCCTTCTTCCGGTGGGCGAAATGGATCTTCTCGAACATCAAGAGTTCGGACGACCATTGGGCGTGCTCGGTGGATAAGCCTTCTCCATATTAAATCTCTTCAAGACCTTTTCTACGTATAGGGTTGATTGATGCATCAAATATTCCCCGAGGATAAGTGCTCGATTTGTATACTCCAGAGCAATTTGGTCTTTCCCAAATCTTTTCGTTTCAAATTCTTTTTCAAATATGATCTTTGCGATTCATGATTTTCAAAAAGGAGTGCCTACAAGATTTAAATCATCCACATATCTTTGCTATCACAACAAAAACCAGTTAGTATAACTTTTAATAAACACACATGGACATATACTATCATTTTGGTATCCTTCTTTTATAAGATATTCACTGAGACGGTTATACCACATCCGTCCCGCATTGTTTTAACCCATAAAGAGATCTCGTAATTTAATAGAGTATAAATGATGATTATTTGTAATGTTTGTTTTTTTCTATATCCTTCGAGGATTTTCATATATATGTCATTTTCAAGTAATCCATCATGATTCTTTCGTGACAACATCCATCAATCTGCATATCTAATTTATTACTACTTGCCATAGCAATTAAAAAAATCTAAAAAGTAATTCCATCCATTACGGAGAGTATGTCTCTTCATAATCAATACCAGGCATTTGAGAAAAAAACCTTGAGCAACCAGGTCTTGCTTTGTATCTCATAATTTGCTTATTTTCATTTCTTTTTCTCACAAACACCCATTTATAACCCGACTGGTTTTATCCCTTCGGTGTTGGCACTATCGCCCAAACACCTCACGTTTTGATAGGGAATTTAGCTCACCTGGATAGCTTCTTTCCATTTTTGGCCAATCATTTCTTTGTCGACATTCTTCGATGGATCGTGGCTCCGGATCATTATCGGTATTTATTTCTATATCTGTAGCCACATTGTAGATGAATATATCATTTATTTCGGTCTCATGCCGATTCAATCTTTGACCATCATCTACATAGCAAATTGAATTTTCAACATTTTTCGGAAATATCATCCCCATTGATTCTTCATTAACTTGTTCGAGGGTTTTATAATTTCCTCTCCCTTTTCACATGGGAGATCCTTATCTTTATTTTTCTCGCTTCCTTTTTCTAGGAGTAGAATCTTTTGGCACCAATTGATCTTCCACGTTTTTGTCGTGGTTTATTTTTCTACTTGATTTTCTTTTCAATGGATTCTTAGGAATCTCAATTCTTGCAGGGAGCGTTAGCGGTGGTATATATGATTTGGTTACCGTTTTAGTATCGATTAACGCATCGGGTATTTCATTTTGCAATATTTTGCGATTTAATGATCCTTTGAACTTCAAGTTCACATTCGATGAATACGAGGATCATATGTATGTAATCGTGATGCATTCCAATCAATTTCTTTTTGGCTCATTTTTGAGTAATCATTTCTCCCTAATGCGAGGGAAGACAGTTACATCAAAACGATAATGCAAATCTTGCGATGAAATACATCCCCACGTTAATGGTTCTAAATATCGTATAATTGAAGGGGAATCATAACCAACATATATACCAAGTCGCGTTGTGGACCCATTTTTGTACGATTTGGTGGTGGTATTGGCACATATCTCTGCTAACGAAAATATTCTTATATATGAAATATCAGAGCTCTTTTGCCCATAACAAGTTGGTGTGGTGAATATGAATTACATGCGGTGGGTCGGATCAGTATTAAAAAGTTGCAGCGATGCAAAAATAACATGATCCCCACGCACTTGTAGGCGGTTTACGTCATAATAACATTGGACTGGGCGATAATCTGAGTCTTTTAATTAATGACTCCATGACCCATTTTAGGGTATGCACATGAGCTCTTGGATGCTCGGCATGTATTCAGCGCCATCTGATAATCATAAAAAATGATTTTGATGAAAAATTCACAAAGGCATTATCAAGGCGAATTGTCTTTTATGGGATAATCGAAATTGTGCTTTCTAAGCGATAATTTGTGCCAATAACCTTGCAAATGCTTACATTCCTTGTAGGCAGCGGTGAAACATGGGACCATCCCAGTCGATCGTCGATTAAAAACCAGTAAAAATACCATAAATGGTCCACATAGCGGATGTATTGGTCCACAAATGTCTCCTTGTATTCTTTCTAAAAAAATTTAGGAGATTCACGATCGCCTTTGTTATAGAAGGTCCGGTTATTAAGCTTTCCATTGAGCATCTCTGAACATGCGTATTCATTATGTGTTAGGATTTTATAATCCTTCGATTGGGTGTCCATGAGAACTAGTAATAATCCGGTAGCAACATAATAGCACTCGGGATGTCCAAGTCTTCATGCCATATTTTTAAATATCTACCGGGTCGTTAACCTTAGGGTTAATACCAGTATGTGATTCCATCACTTTAATACGTGTAAAAATATAATCCACGAGGATATCTGAGAAAAGCTTTCAAGTACTGGCGCTTTTTGGCATGAAATGACTTGTGTAATATAAAGATATTCTTTTCCTTCACTTATCAACGGTCTCTAAATGATATCCATTGAGGGCGTATATCTTTAAAAGCTTAAAGGTTCCTCCCTAGACTTAGGGGAATAGAGAGCATTTTTCATCTGCAAGGATGTTCCATTTGGCAACATCGATCATGCTTTCTCCAGAACCTTCAACCCGAGTGCGATGACCACTGCTATTGTGGGTATATATGCCTTTCTCATTGATAAGGATATAAAATATATTTTTCTTGTCAAAATAGTATCGTTGTCCCATGATCGATAATCGATTCATCATCGACCATATTCTAACAAAACAAAGAAAAAAACATAATTTAATAAAAACATAAAGACATATTACAAACTGAGTACATAAGAATCGACATATCTAAATATGTATTTTTTCGATTTACATTTTAAATTATTTATGGAATTATCCTCGATTGGATCAACTATGGGGTTGTCGGCAAAATTTGTCTCAATATCTTTACCTTTCTTATTTTTAAAGTGATTCTTGGTAAGTTGGACAAAATGTTTAGGGGTCCCTGCAAATTCGGACCAATGACCTTCCGAGGCCATAGCGATAGCATGTATCTTTCTTTGTCTCTAACCCCATCTTGTGGCTTTTGTTGCTACGTTGATGTACATCAATTACATTATCGCGTGGTCGATATTATTTCGGCCCCCACGACGCGTAGTCCTCGACCACCATAATTTCCTCGTCCACGCATGGTTTTTAAAAACTAGCACAGCGACCAGCCATCTTCTTTTGCCCAAAAATTAATTTTACGGCGATGAGTCGCGATCCAGATGGTCGAGATTGATGATTACCCGTCAACAATTCATTGTTTTTGCTCCGCCGCAAGGAGACAGAAATTAATTCGGAGAATTTTGTAAAAATTCTTTTCTACTATTGTTGTTGTAATATAACATTTTCGATGCGTGAAATGTTGTAAATGTTTTTCTCGAGCATCATTCCTTCACATCATTTGTTTCTCCAGCAGAGGCAATCTTGAAAAGCAATTTTAAGCAATTTCCGAATTATATTCTTGCAGCTTTTAAAATCTTGAAACACGAGGCTTGACCAATCATTGCGTGCTTTAGGGCAAGTAGACCGTTCTCGAGATGTTCGAAATCTCTCTTTCGGGGATAACAGCGATTCACTGTGGATCCTCGATGGTCAAGTATTCATTCTTGAGGCCATCATCGATATGATGTCTTATAAATATTAAAGCCTTAGCCTTTATTATCACTGAGGCTCATTGTTATTAGCCTCGATAGTTTTACTCGGGGTTTCTTGCTTTCGAGATAAAGCTTGATATCGAGGCTCCGATGATATATAATTGCTCCCAGAGATTTGAAGGGACCTCGAATTCTCTTTTTGCAATATTTGCCATTTTTCTTCAAAATAATAATATAGCATGTAATTAGAATAGAGTATAGAATAAAAATATAAAGCATCTATCTTTGTTCATATATATCTGATCCTGCATTCATGTATAACACTATTCATATATACGGCACTATTCATGTATACGGTACTGTTCATACGCTGCAATTATTGCAGCATTGGGGAATTAAAAATTTGTTTGAAAGTGATTATAAGTTAAAAGGGAAGAAGAAGTAAAAATAGTGGAGAGAAAGAAAATAGGGGCCGACGGAGAAAAGTCGGCCGAGGTTGCAGCCATGGACGGAGAAAAAGGGGCGGCGAAAAGGTGTTTACCGATTTTAGTCAGCGATCGCTTGGGATCGGATAGTCGCCCTGTGAAGAGATGATGCTTGCTAATTTGGATTTGATGGAAACCTCATTGTAATAATAATATTATTGTTTTTCTTGTTTATTTTAAAAGTACTGGCAATATTAGCCTTAGTGGCTTTAGTACTGTATGTTTTTTATGTATGCTTCTAAGAAAATCTTATGTATTGTTGACTGAAAAAAATGTATGGTTTGCTAGTATTATATTACCCTGATCGATCCTTCCCCTGCATTCGATGTTGAAATGGATTCCACATATATAACATATATATTAGATGAGTCGAAAATTAAAATCGTATGAGCAAATTCGTCGCGATAACGTGTTAAAAATATATGTTATAAATATAAAAGATAGTGATAGAAGAGCCAGTATTTACCAAACACCCAAAAACCCTGAAGAATTAAACTTTAACTTCTTTCTTCTTTTTATTTCTCTCTTTTCTTTCTATCTCTTTTTCTATATGTCACAAAATATACAAAATGAGAGTATTATATGGGGTTCAAGAGTTGAATGAACGGCCAGGGATCGATTCGATCCGACGGCCGTCCAAAAATACTCTCGGTTGGTGGAATAAGAATAACAGTACGGCCGGTCACATAAAGACTATTACGAAGGTCGCCATGGGCAGTTGGGCGGCCGGCTACAGTTAGATATCCAGTTAGTTGCTATAGTGGCCTGCCGGCTGCTACAGTGAAATTGCTACAGTAGGCATCCATTAAAAATATTTGTTTATAACAAATAAGAATTTTTTTAGGTTTTGTGAACTAATTCCAGTCTTCCGGTCCGCAATGACTTTGATCTTTGTTCATTTGCTTTTCAACCCTTGTTTTCCATAAAGAAAGAGAGTCGCGTAATTTCAAACACATTTCCTCACAACATAGTTGTTTCAACTTCATCACATTCATTCCTTATAATTAAGATCTTTCCTTGGAACCATGGAATCATATTTCCTAGCAACATGGTTAATTAAAATAATTAATTATATTATTATTAATTGAAACTTGATTAATAATTAAGTTGCGTTTAGTTACTGGAATAAATGAGATGAAATATAATTAAAATTACTTACATGCTATTTTCATATTTGTTTAATGCTAAATAAATAATAACATTGCATAAACAATGAGATTTTTATTTGATAATAATTAATTTATTCATTTATAAAATATTATAAATATAATTATTCATTTTAATTATTATAATTAAATATTATAACTAATAACCAAT
>NC_052483.1:648680-669086 GCF_009730915.1 Dioscorea cayenensis subsp. rotundata
AAAGATTCTCAGCAGAATCTTTAGCCAATTTCTTAAGCTTAATTCCAGATTGTAATCAAGATCAGCAAGACTCCTCTACCTGGACACTTGAAAAGAATGACATTTTCTCAGTTAAATCCTTCTACAAATTTCTAATTGACGGAGGATTACGCTGTCCGCTATACCCTAAATTTTGGAAAATTTATTGCCCAAGAAAAATTACACTTTTTTTTTCGGGCTTGTTTGGGACAACAAAAATTCATACTCTCAATAACCTCTTTAGAAAGGGTGCAATCCTAATGCCACTCGACACTTGTTTTCTCCGTCATAATGATTCGTAAAACGAGTGGAACATTTATTCTTGACCGTATTTATTCTAACCGTATTTGGTCCTTCTTCTCTAACGCCCTTGAGCTACCAGATTTACCTTATGATGTCTCAATCATCCGGACCAACCTGGATACCTTCATTACACTCAAACATTAGATCTGTGGGATTTACTTTCTAGAGCCATTATCCCGGAATATTTGGGCTTGAAAGAAATAAAGCGTATTTTTCCAATGCACCGCTTTTACCTTTTTACTCATAATTTATTCAAAATTTCTAATATGCTGGTTACTTGGATTTCTACAGCTCCTCTTCCCAATCAGCAAAATCTCAACGAAGCTTCTCTGAAGATTAAGCGCTCCCTCGACTTCCCCGAGCGCTCGATTGAAGACTACATCAGCAACACTGGCCCTCAACTGAATCAGGAGTAATCTACTCCACTCCGCAGCTCGGATTGTCCTGTGACTCCAGTCGGATTTAATCGCTTTTCCAGCTGCCTTACCTTGTTTACTTTTATCTCTCTTGTATTTTCTTTTCCTGAGCTCTACACTTCTTGTGAGAACTCTTAGCTCTGTTTGTTTTCATGGTGTGCTCTTCTTATTTTCAATAAACAGTGGTTTATCCACTTTTTTTCAAAAAGAATGATTGAAACATGACTTGATTTGCATATATATGTTCAATTGGTTTATGAAAACCTGATAATTGAATTAGTGTTAGTTACCCTTGGAAGGAAGTGTATTTAGTATTAGTGTGATATGGGACAAACAAGAAGCTTGTAAACAGGCTACTGATCTGCTTGGCTTATGTAAATTGTTTGTTTTTTTTTTCTCCTTATCGAATCACTCTTAGATCTATATATATATATATATATATAATTGTTTGTTTGTTTTTAATGTAGTAAATCTCGAGCTGTAGTAACTGCAAGACGAAATTCAATGACTGTGTATAATTAGCTTAGTTTATTCCCGTCTAATTTGTGTAAGATTTAAACCTAAAAGAGCATTTTGAATTGAAATAAATTTTAGACTCTAGTCTTGGTAATCAATCGTCACTGGAGCACTAGTTCTGGGTCTCTTCTTATCCTGACAACTTAAGCTTCTGGATTGAATCAGGCTGAGATAATACGTTTGTTTGTTTTGCATCTAAACAAGATGAGTACATGTTCTCAGTGCTGACCTTTCCACTTGATTAATTTCAGCTACTGACCATAAAGCTTCAAAGAAGATAACAAACGATTATGAAAGAGCCAAACAAACTTTTGCAAGATGGTTCTTAGAGTTTTCTTGATTTGGGCTATCCTTTTGAAAATTGCACTCTCGGACGGTAATGATTTTACTTATAATGGATTCAAGGGTGTGAACCTCAGCCTGGATGGTTTAGCAGGAATCACATCTGATGGTTTACTGAGTGTGACCAATACTACGAAGCATCAGCACGACAAGGGCCATGCTTTCTTTCCTGTTCCACTGAGATTCAAAAGATCTCAGGCAGATAATGTTGGCTCTTTTGCTACCACGTTCATCTTCGCCATTTTCCCCGAGCACCCAATGGCTGGTGGTGCTGGGTTCGCTATTGTTCTCTCACCTTCCAAAGACTTGACCCAAGCTTCACCTTACTATTTTCTTGGGGTTTTTAACAAGACGAACAATGGCAATGCATCAAATCATATCTTGGCCATTGAGTTTGACACATAATATAGCCCTGAAGCAAAAGACATTAATGGCAATCATGTTGGCATTGACATCAATGGTTGTATATCTAACAAGTCAGCGCCAGCAGGTTTTCACTCTGATGTTGATGGTAAAATTCAGGACCTTGTGCTTTTGAGTGATCAGCCAATGCAAGTGTGGATAGAATATAATGGTACAGACATGCAGCTCAATGTAACACTAGCCCCTCTCTGGACACCTAAACCCAAGATTCCTCTCCTTTCTTCAACCATAAATCTCTCTAGCATTATTTTGGACCTAATGTATGTGGGTTTCTCTACTTCAGTAGGAGCTAGTTATTCACATCATTACATCCTTGGTTGGAGCTTTAATTTGGATGGTAAAGCTCCTGAGCTTAACCTATCGAGCCTCCCTCTGCTACCTCAAGATTTGACGTCATTTGAGAAGAAGAAGAATCAGAATAATCTATCATTATGGCTGCCCCCGGTTCTTTCAGTGCTTGTTCTATTAATTGCTGTTGGTGCAACAGCTTTGGTGGTAAGGAAGAAAAAGTTCTCAGAATTGCATGATGACTGGGAGCTTGAATTTGAGTCCAACAGATTCTCTTATGTACAACTAGACAAGGCAACTAGAGGTTTCAAGGATGAGTGTCTTCTTGGCATTGGAGGTTTTGGTAAGGTCTACAGAGGAATCCTACCAGCTTGTAAGATGGAAGTTGCAGTTAAGAGAGTCTCCCATGAATCAAAGCAAGGAGTTAGGGAGTTTATGGCTGAGATTGTGAGCCTGGGCAAGCTCCGGCACCGGAACTTGGTACAGCTCTTGGGGTACTGTAGGCGCAAAGGAGAGCTACTCTTAGTGTATGACTACATGCCAAATGGGAGCCTTGATGGTTTTCTGTTCAGCCAAGACAAAAAAATTCTTGATTGGGATATGAGATTTCAGATAATAAAAGGTGTGGCCTCCGGTCTCCAGTATTTACATGAAGGTTGGGACAAAGTTGTGATTCATAGAGACATTAAGGCCAGCAACGTGTTGCTGGACAGTGAGATGAATGGTAGGCTAGGTGATTTTGGACTTGCTAGATTATATGATCATGGTGCTGCTCCTCAGACTACCAATGTAGTAGGAACTCTGGGTTTTCTGGCACCAGAGCTTGCTAAATCTTGCAAGTTTACAACCAGCAGTGATGTGTTTGCCTTTGGAGCTTTCCTACTTGAGGTTGTCTGTGGGAGGAGGACCATGGACCCAAATAAAGAAGAGATGGAACAGGATTTGTCAGACTGGGTGTTTGCAAATTGGAAAAAGGGTACCATATATGAGACAAAGGATCCAAGATTGGGAGAAGATTATGTGTTAGAGGAGTTAAATTTGGTATTTAAACTTGGATTGTTTTGTTCACATCCTTTGCCTTTAGCCAGACCAATTATGAGACAAGTTACACAGTTTCTGAATGGGGATGCGCCTCTTCCCCCACTAGCAGAATTGAGTTCTTGTGCCATAAGTCAAATTAGAGGTATTGATTTTGAAGTGCATAGAAGTGAAGGAATTGGATCTTCTAGTGTTTTGCCTGTTGACAATAGAACTAGACTCTTGTACCATAAGTGTTTTACCTACTGAATTAGCAGTAGGAAGAACCTCTTTTTTTTTTTGCAATAGATGTGTCAGGTTATCCGCCTTATTACTATGCTCATGTTTATATTGTTCGAAAACATCATACTTGTAATTCATGTGTAATTGTATTAATCATATGCAAAAAATCCATAGTTCCTTACAAGCAATACTGTTACTGCTTGATCCAAAACTTTATCTGGCACAGTTTGTCCATTGTAGATTTTTTTTTCCCCCAAACTTTTTTTCCTTTTTTTCTGTTTATAACTAGCGACCTCTGAGGCCTGGCATGGTGGTTCTGCATGAAAAGAACTGGATGTTAAGAGATTAATGACAAACATAAAGCATCAATCAGAATCTTCCTATCTATTGTCAGTTTATAGTCTCATTCATTTTTGGCATTTCATAGCAGATAAATTTTATATTGGTAAATAAAAAAAATTATAAAAAAAAAACACTTTTGTTCTTCTTCAAGGTTGAGTGTTGATATAACGGTGTAAATTGAGGTAGTGGCCATTTTGGTTGAGTGCTGATATATTGGTCTCGCATGCAGTGCAGATGAAGGATTTGATAAGTACAGAATATAAAATACAGACATTTATGGGTTCAATGCAAAATTTTTGGGGGTTGTTAATCAGTTTAGAATCTGTACTTTTGTACTATGTACTTAACTCTGGATATTTAATTATAAGCACCCTGATGCTGGGAAGGGAGTCATTCATGTTTCATGCTTATTTTACTGTTGCTTCACAAGTGCTGTGATAATAATAATGATTTGTTGTTTGTCCCCTTTCACATAATATATTAAGCACGCTGATATATATATATATATATATATATATATATATCTTGAAATTTGATATAAAAATCAAGGTCCCATTATTATTGTTGTTGCTGTTGTTTTACTGTGGTGTTGATGCAGTGGAATTATTGTCAGTGGACAGCGGTTAATGTTTTAATGCGCATATATAGGACAGATAGAGCTTAACCCCTTGAGAGAGTTAGAGGAAGCTGTTCATCAAATGCCTTGCACAAAGGTTTGCTCTAAAAGATCTTGGTTCGTTCTCATATTTCTTGGGGGTTGAAGTTACCCCCTCCGTGCAAGGCTTGTTCTTGAGTCAAAGGAAGTACATCACTAATTTGCTTGAGAGGACGAAAATGACTACTGCAAAACCTGTTTCAACTCTTATGGTGGTTGATTCCGTCCTAACGTTGCATTCAGGTGATTTGATTGATAATCCCACTGAGTATCACGCTGCCGTTGGGAGCCTCTAGTATCTCATGCTAACTCGACCAGATGTTGCCTTTTATGTCAATAAATTGTCACAGTTTATGCATGCTCCACGAAGTGCTCACTGGGCAGCATTGAAGAGGCTCCTGTGCTATCTTGTTGGTTCACTTGATAAAGGTATCACGTTATTTTGAGAGTCTTCTCTTCATCTTCATGCCTTCTTTGATGCTGATTGGGCTGGAAACAAGGATGACTGCACGTCGACTATGGGTCATGTGATCTTTTTTGGTAGTAATCCTATTTGTTGGAGCTCCAAGAAACAATGGTTTTTGGCACAATCTTCTACCGAAGCTGAGTATAAAACTGTCGCTGCAACGGCCGTTGAGATAGTATGGATACGTCACTTATTGCATGAAATGGGTGTTCCACTCCCTCACATTCCAGTTATATATTGTGACAATCTTGGCGCCACTCATTTAAGTGCTAATCCTGTTTTTCATTAGCGCATGAAACACTTGGCCCTTGCGTACCATTTTATTCGCGAGCAAGTACACCATGGCACTTTGCGTGTTACTCATGTTTCAACCGGTGACCAACTTGCTGATCCCTTTACGAAGCCCTTAGCTCGCTGCAAATTTGATATGTTTTTGTCCAAGATTGGCCTATCTGTTCCACTGTTCATCTTGCGGGGGCATGTTAAGGATTAAGTTTGTTAAAGTCTATCTATATTCATTTGTTTGTTGTAACTATTAGTTGTTATCCCTTGTATATCTCCTAGGTTGTTGAAACCTTAGCATGTTGCTATATATTGTAATCTTTACAACTAATACGAATGAATTTTTCACAATTTTTACATAAACAAAGTAGGTTGCGGTGGCTAAGATAGTTGATGATCTAGACTTTGTTGGGTCGGCGACATCGGTGACGATGTCGGTGGATCAAGTGAGACTGCGAGGGTGGTGTGGGAGATGCAATGGTGGCTGTCCGATGATGAAGAAGCCATAAAAGTTTAGGATTATTTATTTATTTGCGGACTCATTATTTTGAACGAATAGTTCGCCTAAATAGCATTTCTCTTTCAATCCATGACACACCTTAGGAGGAGACCCTCTCTACCCCTAAGGACCTATCTCTTCTCTTTCCCCCTTTCATTTTTGATGTATCCAACACAGGTGGACTCTAAAACATGTATTTTTCTTATTTCTTGTATTTTTTTTACATATATTTTGATGTATCTTATGCTTTTATTTTTAATTTTAATTCATTTGTAGTTTATCCCTTCTGAAAAAAATATATATATACATAAATAATCTCCTTAATTAATTAATATTTATTAATATTATTTTATTTTTTATCTTATGAGTTAAAAATATGGTGATTTTATTAGATTATATATTTCTCATTTTGAGTTTAAATTATAATTAAATTACTTTAAATCTTTATTATAGTTTCTTAATCATATTATTAAAAATTGTTTTAATATATATATATATATATATATATATCATAAAGTTTCATAATAATTACTCTTGTGTGTGTATTAAAACTTGAAAGTAGTCTTTCTGGGTATACATATAGAGGATGCATCCTCTGTCAACGTTCACAGAAACGTAATCTGTGAACGTTGATATGGGCCGTTGGATTTCAATCCAATGGCTGCACACTGTTCTGTGAACAGTAACATTATGCACTATTCATAAGCACAGTAAAAAGTGGGATACACAGTATTTTGATCTGAACCATCCAATCAATCTCAGCACAATAACTGAATCAATCATAGCCATCCAACCCTATAAAAAATACTGTACATCATCTGCGGACGACTCTACGAACGTCCGCAGATGATGTTTAGCCATATATATATATATATATATATATATATTTATAACACATGTGACAGATTATTTATATACAGAGGCTGCCTGAGAAACTTCTCCAAGGGCATTAATGTCATTCTGCTACTAATTCAATCATGTTTTGCAATGACCGCAATTGAAGGCCATCTTTCTCTGTGTCTCTGTGGTTGAAAATGGACAGGGTTGCTGCTGTCATATCTAGTGTCCCTTGGCTTCTAATGCGCATCATGTGTTCGATAAAAAGTCCCAAAGAGAGAACATCATTGCAAGCTTTTGGAGTCTCTGTGCTCTTGGTTTCTGTCAACTGTGTTTTCTCTGCTAAACATGGTATGTTTCCCATTGCCATTGTCTTCTCTCTTTCTCTTTAACATGTATAGAATCTGTTAGCATTGAGTGAATTCTATGGAGCATGATGATGCTGTGTTTTTATGAGTTCATTCGGTTCTGGTTGCTTTGATATTGCCTTCTCTCGTTGTTCTGTCTGTTATTCTAACTAATACTAACAAAGAACTGTGTATGCTCCCATTTATGTTGATGAGTTTAGATTTACTTGCTTTGTTTGTGATAAGATAGATTTGTCTTGTGTGTCATTCACAGATTGCTGCTGCCTTATTCTTTGTCTCTGATTCCTTTCTTTTTTCTTTTTTTTTTATTTTCATTCTTCTATAGAGTGCTATAATTGGGAAACTTGTTACAACTCTTGCTGCAATTGAAGATAATATATACTTGATGACAAATTCTAATAAATTGGCTTGTTTCACATCAATTATAATTAGAAAATTGCTTGAAAGTGGTTGTTTCCTGATTAAAAATAAGGTGGATAAACCACTGATTTATCTTCCTGATATGTTCTTGAAAAAATTATATTTATTTATATGGTTTTATAAAATATTTTTATTTGCTTAACTTTTTTATTTATTCAATATAGTTTTTACAAATCTTATGGGTGGTTATATTTTTTTATTTATTTATTTTTTTGAAAAGATAGATAAAGCACTTTAATTAACTAGAAAAGAAACTGAAGCAACAAATCTCCACTCAAACTGGGTGAAGTAAGCAGAAAGTGACCAATCACGGGATGTGATTCCACTATTTAAAACCAAAACAACAAAAACTACAACAGAAACAAATATAGTAGATTTTTCATTATATAATATATAGCCGAGTTAATAAGTTTTTAAAAGCTCTTTTTCTTACCTATCTTTCAAACATGACACTTGTCACATATTGTAAAAAAAAAATAATTTGTTTTTTAATAAAAGTTTTTTTAGTTGACTTCTGGTCAGAGAGTTAAATAAATAAATAAATAAATGATTTGTGTAGGTATACAAACCAATATTATTTTTAACAAGGTGTGTAAGTAATTTCTCATTGTACAGGGATATATATAAGAAGAAAAAAACCAGTTGTTGTGTTCTAGATACATTGCGTGGAATTCCACTGATTTTCAAACTTGAACAGATACCTTTTGTCTTTGTTTCTCCGTCTTAGTGTGCAAAATTCAAACTTGAACCAACAACCAAGTGACCCACTTCATAGGACCGTATTCGCAGCTAATCCTTGGTTCATTCTAGTACTGTAACAAATATCTTCCAAAAAGCAGTAGGTATATAATTCACTCTGAAACTCATCCTCTTGGTTCTTCTATGCAGAGTTTGCAGACTAATAGAGTTTTAATGGGTTCAAGGCTGTGAAACTTAACCTTATGATCATATTTAATCATTTGCTAGCTAGCAATCCACATGAGCTTCCAAACTCAGGTCTTAACCCTGTTGTGAAACTAAACTCTTATTTTTTTGAGTTTTCATGTTGGCTTCCTGCTGAATTTTCAAGCCTGTTATCTCCAATATTCACATGCAGTTATACTAAAAAAATTAAACACACTCCACCCTCTTGGCAGTCAATCTTCTGTGGGGCGCTAGTTCTAGTTTATATCTTTTTATTGACTGCCGCTTCTTCAAGATGCTGACCATATCCGTTTGATTGCTTTCAGCCATTAAATATAAAGCTTCAGAGAAGATAACAAACCAATATCAAAGAGTCAAACAAATGCTTGCAAGATGCTTCTGAAGATTTCCTTCTGGGCTCTCCTTATGAAACTTGCACTCTCAGCTACTGATGAGTTTTACATTCAATGGGTTCAGGGATGTGAACCTTAGCATGGATGGTTTGGCAGGAATCACATCTGATGGTTTGCTGAGACTATCCAATGCTACCATGCATGCCAATGGCCATGCTCCCTGTTCCACTGAGATTCAAAAAGATCTTGGGCAGAAAAATGTATTCTCTTTCTACCACATTTGTCTTTGCCATTTTTCCTGAACACCCATTGCTTGGTACCTCTGGGTTTACTTTTTGTTCTTTTCACCTTCCAAAGACTTCACCCAAGCCCTCAGAAAAATTATTTTCTTGGCCTCTTCAATAGGACAAACAATGGAAATGCATCCAATCACATCTTGGCTGTTGAGTTTGACACATGGTATAGCCTCTGAAGTAAAAGACATTGATAACAACCATGTCGGCATTGACATAAATAGTGTTATATCAAACAAGTCGCACCATGCAGGTTTTTACATCTGATGATGATGGTAAATTTCAGAACCTAATCCTTTTGAGTAGTGAGCCAATGCAAGTGTGGATAGATTATGATGGTATAGATATGCAGTTCAATGTAACATTAGCTCCCCTATGGACACCTGAGCTCAAGACTGCTCTCCTTTCTTCCACCATTAATCTCTCAAGCATTATTTTTGCACCATATGTACGTGGGTTTCTCTGCTTCTGTAGGGGACTAGTTATTCATACCATTACATACTTGAGTTGGAGCTTTAAGATGAATGGTATTAATGCTCCTGATCTTGATCTATCGAGCCTCCCCTCCACTCCCAGCAAAAATTTAACATCGTTGGAGAAGCATGATAAGATTCTCTCACTATGGCTGCCCTTGGCTATTTCGTTATTTGTTCTGATAAATGCTGTAGGTGTGATAGTTATGGTGTTGAGGAAGAAAAAGTTCTCAGAATTCCATGAAGACTGGGAGCTAGAATTTGAGTCCAACAGATTCTCTTATGAACAATTATACAAGGCAACCGGAGGTTTCAATGACGAGTATCTTCTTGGTATTGGAGGTTTTGGTAGGGTCTATAGGGGAGTCTTACCAGCTTCTAAAAGTGGAAGTTGCAGTTATCTCCCATGAATCTAAGCAAGGAGTTAGGGAGTTTGTAGCAGAGATTGTGAGCCTTGGTAATCTCCGGCACACCGGAATGTGGTCCAGCTCTTGGGGTACAGCAGGCGCAAAGGGAGCTAATCTTAGTCTATGAACACATGCCAAATGGGAGCCTTGATAATTTTCTATTCAACCAAGGCAAACCCACTCTTAATTGGAGTATGAGATTTCAGATAATCAAGGGTGTGTCATCTGGTCTTCAGTATTTACATGAAGGTTGGGACCAGGTTGTGATTCATAGAGACATTAAGGCCAGCAATGTGTTGCTAGACAGTGATATGAATGGGAGGCTAGGTGATTTTGGACTTGCTAGATTATATGAACATGGTGTTGCTCCTCAGACCACCAATGTGGTTGGAACTCTGGGTTTTCTGGCACCTGAGCTTGCTAGAGCTTGCAAGGTTACAACCAGCAGTGATGTCTTTGCCTTTTGGAGCTTTCCTACTTGAGGTTGCTTTGTGGCAGGGAGGGCTGTAGAGCCAAATAAACAAGAGATGGAACAGGTTTTGGTGGACTGGGTGTTTGCGAATTGGAAAAAGGGTATGATACATGAAACAAGGGACCCAAGATTGGGTGAGGACTATGTGTTGCAGGAATTGGAATTGGTTTTGAAACTTGGATTGTTTTGTTCACATCCTTTGCCTTCAGCCAGGCCAAGTATGAGACAAGTTACACAGATCTTAAATGAAGTTGCACCACTTCCCCACTGCTTCCTTTATCAATGTCATTTTAGTGGTATTGATTCACAGTTAGTATAAACCTGAATGATCAGAGATTGTGGTTTTGTGGCGATTGCCAGAACTGCATTCTTTTCTGAAAGTATTTTATGCATCCTTTTTTCAATTACTCTGTTTTCATGACTAATATAGTCTCTGAGGCTTGGTGTGGTGGCTCCCCATGAGAAAATTTGAATATTATTTTTTTTAAATAAAATATATCTAATATTAAAGACTTCTGTTTTGCTTCAGTGTTTGTTGTATTTTTGTTTGTATTTTGTTGCTTCCAGTTCGCTCTTTTTTAATAAATTTATGATTTATCCACTTTATTCAAAAAAAAAAAAATATTAAAGATAAAATAACATTAATTATTTTAAAATATTAATTTAAATTTCATCATATAACATCCAAACTAATTAGTCATGATTCTAATAAGACTCTAATACATCCTATTATATTATTATTATTATTATTATATATATATATATATATATATATATATATATATATATATATATTTTTTTAATCACAAATTTTGGTCATCGATCTAGTATTGTTTGGCATCTAAAAGGATCGAAGCGAGATGAACCAACTAGATTTCTAGAGACGTAATCTCTCGACAAATCAACGACGCACCACCACCAACAGCCCCGACAAGCATGTGGGGTTTCAATCACAGATATGCTTGACTTACACGAAGATCCAAGCGTGATCCCAGGGTCATGTCACCTCTTTTGGCCGGGCTCGTGCCTCCACCAATGGCTTCATGGGGGCTCGCCGTGGGTGACAACAACAACAACAACAACAACAACAACAAGATCTCCAAGTGTCCTCTTCGGGGGTCCACAGTGGAGGAGCTCATCCTCTGCACTTCAGGCGCTAAGCGATAACAACATTACCTCTCAACCCCAATCCCAATCTCTATCCCATCCGTAACTGCACTAAGTATCCAACCGCAGCAGCCGAGTAGAGAGCTCGCCAACGGAGGAGCAGTAGCGATGTCCCACATGCTGTGGTTTTATTTCGTGTATCCTCGCTCGAGGTGTGTGTTAATATTATACACGCTATAGGGACTACTGCTCACCCTCGTAATTTTTCAAAACTTCCCAAAAACCCCTACTACTTTTTACACACCCGATAGCCCCTTCCAGTTAGTGTTTAACTTCCCTTTATCCCCTACCGTCTCACTTCAAATGAGGTCATGTGCTTGAAATCCCATTTTTGGCCTTGAAAAATGGTGGGAAAGGAAAGCGCCAAATAACATCAGTGTTCAACCTTTTTGCAGCGCTTCATCGGTTTCTCGATAGACAATGCCAAGGAGTTGCATTACATCTTATTTGTTCCCTCATTATCATACCAAATATATAAATCGTGGCTTTCTCAAAATGTAAAATGAAATTGATTTCCATCGGATTGGTCAAGTGCATCATCTTCAAATGAGTCATGTAGTTTATTTTAGTGTCGAGCACGCGACAAAGATGCAGTGTCTGCTTCTCGCTTTATGGTTGTCAAAGTTGTATTACGACGAGAGAGAACTATTGTTTAAATAATGTTTAACTATTTGCTATTATCCGCTTTAAATATATTACTAATAGTTTAATAATTGTCATATCCGCTTTAATACTTGCCATTTCCGCTTTAACATTATCTTTACATGTATAACTATTAATATTAATGGTAAATTATCAAAGTCTCTCGCAGAAACGGAGATCTTTTCGCTTGATCCGAATTGTTGGCGTGTGTGCACGGGCAGTGGCAGAGGTTAGTGAGTATCCCGTGCATAAAAAGTTAATGCCGTCATTAATTTCTATGCACGCGAACATAAATATCCGAACACCCGCTCGTTCTCGACTCGCCAATGTCGGCCATCGTGCGCTTTAACTTTTTCTCTGAGCATGCAAGAGTCGACCGCTTGTGGAATTCACACCATAAATAACGTGAAGAACCCTCCCCATGGACAACCACTCGCTCGTCGTCTCATCATCCTCCGTCTCCTCCTCCTCCCCTCGTCCTCCTTCCCATGGACAACCACTCTATCCGAGAAACAGGACGTTTCGTGAACTTTCTTCCTTATCTTGAGAATCGTTTAGCCGCAATCACGCAACAAGTTAAACTATCTTTTCGCCAGTCGAAATGCTCTCATAATCGCTCGAATACGCGAGGATTCTTCAACGGTGGACGACGCGTAAGCAATTGCTGAGCATTTCGACTTGGGTAAGAAAAGAAAGTTTTTCACGTATTTCGTGATCATGAGGACTTCTCTAGAGGAGGGAGATCGTGAAACATCCTTTAAGACGGGGTTGATATTTATCACTTGAGACTTTTCTTACCGCATTTAAGAACGATTACGTCGCCAGTATAACTATTATGTTCCGTGTTTAACTATCGATCTTCGCTTAAGTCCGACGATCGACACATTGATTAATAGTCGCTTTTCATGAATGTGTTTGTTTAACCTTTTTAATGTTGCAGCGTTAGGCGGTTCAAGTTGATGCGCATGTTACGCAAACCTGCCGCAGAGAGCATTCGAACGTATGCAGACTTGTTTACGTTATACGAGGGTCGAGTCGTGAGTGATCAAAGTCCGAGAGGACGTTGTAAATGTTGTAAATCTTTTATAAATAAAACGAAACAAGCTTATTTGAATGTGAACTTCTGAAATTTAAACACTCCATCTTCAAATGTGCTATAGTTGATCTTGTCGTCGAGACAGAAAATGTGCCATTGCCGAATCGATCTCTAATAAAGCATAGTTTTACTCGTTGTAAGTTCTTTCTCTTTTAATTGTTCCAGTTATCTGGGGTCATTAGTGTTTAAATATGTCCGTCACTAGTTAAAATCTTGTACTAGTCGCTTTACGTTATTAGTTAACTTGTTTAGGTATTTAATTTAACGCTTTAAATATTGTCATTATCACTTAAACATTATATTCTCCGCTTAACATATTGATCTTTTCATTTCGACTCGAAGTGTTGGCGAGAATTGATTCGCGAGTGCTCGATCATTCCCACGGTGACCTTGCGACGTGGGATGTATGCCCTTCCTCGTCGATCATTCGAGTGCTTTCGCTGGATATTGACAACGCGTTTTGGCCGTGTCGAACATTTTCAGACGGGATGTACTTGAAATCATGCAATCAAAAGGAATTTTGACTTCAAATTCATAAAAGAATGAAAAACATCGTTGATCGTGGAATGCATCGGGCCGATGGTTGTCGTAGGCCTCACGATCAAAAGAGTATAACAAAAATACTTTCGAATCAAGACAATCAACCCGTCACACACTTGCGGTGGTGGCATAGGTTCGGCGTCGCGATCCGAAAGCGCTCCATGGGTTAGCGCACGAGTGATTGAAGCTCAAGGACCGTCCCTTGTATGCAAGGCCATCAACATTCGAAGGACATGTTGCGGGAACATGGTGTCCATATACCCTTACAAGGCTTGGTTGGGAAAAGAGCATGCCCGGGTGGTCCTCGACTCAGTGAAACGTCTTACCACGATCTGCTGTTGCTTTGGTATGTGGATAAGGTGGTCGAGACAAATCCCGTAGCGTATGCGATCGTGGAAAATGACGGTGATCGCTTTTAAACGTGCATTCTTTTCTTTTCGTCGATGTATTGTGGGATTCAAGAGGGCTTGCAGCGGCGCTCGTTTCTCGATCGGTACCCACCTCCTTGGAAAATATTCGCGGTACACTCGGGTGCCGCAGGGGAAAGATTTGAAACAATGGTTTTTTCCGTCGCCGCATCGGTATAGTCGACAACGAGACCGATGCCAATTGAACTGGTTCGTATCTAAGTTAGGCGATGCCTTATATCGAGATGGAGATTATCATGAGATAATTACCTTCGCTTCGTGGACGAGTCCGAGGCCTAGTGAGCAGCGAATTACGCAGAGTCTTCCCTCTTCGCCACATGC
The DNA here is from genome assembly GCF_009730915.1 of Dioscorea cayenensis subsp. rotundata. Taxonomy (NCBI): domain Eukaryota; kingdom Viridiplantae; phylum Streptophyta; class Magnoliopsida; order Dioscoreales; family Dioscoreaceae; genus Dioscorea; species Dioscorea cayenensis. The sequence goes on from NC_052483.1 coordinate 663,211, forward strand.
ATCTGTCTTCGACATTCGAGCCAATTTTTACGAAAAGCCAGATGTCGGACTTGGGGAAGGCATTGAGGAGGAGTCTGTGATCCATAGTGCTTCCAGCGTTGCGTGCAAGCATCACGGCCAGATTTCCGATGCAGAGTGAACTGAGCAGCCGCATCACCCAGCTCATCACTGCGTTGATTAATCAAATCGGATATGGCACATTGGCGTACCAATTACACTCGGAGGTGATCGTCGTGAGATGTATTCGACGTCAGCGGGTCGCTCGATGCTTGGATCGAGGAAGCTCGTCAGTTCACCGGTGGCGAAAATGGTCGACTCATAAGGTCCGCGAATGTTGGTTTACACTTAACATTTAAGTGTTACCCGCTAAACATTACTCGATCTTTGTTTAATTACACTAATGCGACTTTAAATATTAATCCTTTCGTTTTAAATATTCTTCTGATAATGTTTTAAAACGTGTTTCTACAGATTAGTTTAACCGTGGCTACGTAACTTTGTTTAACCTTATTTGCGAGGAGTTCGAGTTGATCTTGTGTGTTAGGCGTAGAAGCGCGCAATGACAGACAAATGGGGAGCCTGCCCAGAGACATACGTTCGAAGGTGAGAGATCGTTGTTGAGGACGGTGCGAAATCTCTCTGTGTTGGTCGTTGTGTCGATAGATGGAATTCACGGTGGTCGACCCGGTCGCGTGACTTCTGTGGATCTCGCCATCGAGAACTTGTTCGTGTCGAAGGTGGCAAGCGGTTATGGTGTCCCTTGCCGGAGACTGCAGCTTGCTTGGCTACGACAATCTTGACCAGACGCTGACGTGCGATCGATACATTGGCCCGTGCTCACGCAGGTAAAGCGATTCTGTTGGCGTCGCAAGGAGGCCTGTATCCGTGCAAGGCGGTGGCGGGCGCTTCGGGGCGAAATCGTGAGCTTCGTTCTGACGACCTTTTGCGTGACAGCGGCACCAGGCGGCTGCAGGCGAAAAAGGATCGAGTCGCCAGCGTTTGATGTCCAGCGAAGTCACATTCTGTTGATTCTTGTTGCCGATAGATCAGTCGCGATAGTAGATCTTAGTAATAAGCCTTGTCAGAGCGTGAAAGGCATTATGTAAATAGCCCATGAGCGATGTGCCGAGGAAACATTGTGTATTGATGGGCTTGACTTTCCCGTATTTAAACTCTTACTCTTCCTGAAAAGAATTGAATGTATTTTAAAGCTTGAGGAGACGTTTGTTATTTTTAGCGATACAGCTGTAAATTTGAAACATCTCAAGTCGATGTTCTAAATGAGTATATGGAATATTTTAAACAATGAAGCGAATGTACTGGTATGAGCATCAAATTAAAGCAGTGAAATGAAGCCGAGTGGAATTTAACACCTACTGATTCGAAAACAAACAAAATTTTACATTGAGATATACGAAAGTCGTATGTGGAAAACTATGCAGAACACGGCAATGAATTGAATGTCCGTCGTATTTCGTTCGAAAACAAAATTGACATTGTTGGATACTACACAGACATGTTCTACGAAAGACACAAATCTGCTTAACACGGCTTGTGACCTACACTTTGTCGTAGACTGGCACATTGCCTCACTCCTTAAGTGTCACGATAGCGTACCTTAATGCGACGGGTAAGGCGCACGTGCATCTGCGAAGTGGCGTAGCTCTCGCATGCAGAGTCGGTGCTCGATAAACCCGGCGTGGCCAGTGAGCGCGAAGCGCGTAATCGGCGCTTCCTTGTTTCTAGCGTGGGGTTTCCATGTCGATGCCTTTGAGTGGGCTCACTGTGATACGCGACTGGGCTTCACTTGAACTCTCAATGCTCGGCCAGCGAGTGATCGAATAGATTCCATTTGTCCCGAGATATGCTGAAGTTGAGATTAGAATACTGATTTAAATACCAAAGCGCGATTAATCGGCGGACGTAATTAAGAAGCTCTTACGTGTCCAGCAGCGTCCTTTATACGTGCAGGACGCGAAGAATAATGCATGCAATTAGCACGTTTATCGTTGTCGGGCGAGCGGCGTGGAGGTGGCCGTTCGTGATGCTCGGAGGATAGCGATTTGAACTTCATCGCGAGGTGCGTCTGGCGTCACGCGTGCATGCGTGAGTGTTATCGTAATAAAAGCGTCGTGTCGTCCTGCTTTGACGGCCAGCAGCCTATGTAGCAGTGCGGTGATGGGCGCTTTCTTGTAAGAGATATGAGCTCTTTCGTGACTTTCGGCTGTATAATGCTTTGTACACTGGCGTCCATCACGCACATCTGGCGACCCGTCTCCCTTCCCCTCAGCCGGCGATGTCTGATTTAACGGCGATGTGGTCTTGTGATCATAGATTTCTTCCACGGCCGATCTTCGAGAGGATTAGCGATACCGCCAGATATAATAAGACCGTATGTGTAAATGTTTAAAATGATATTATCGATTGTTCTACGTGATCAATATATATAATTAAGCGTTAAGTAGACAAATTAAATGATAACATAAAGGCATTTAAACACCATTAGGTACAGTTAAACACTATAATAAAGCACTTTTAAACACTATCGTAAAAACTTTACAGACTTACCTAGATCCGTAGAAGCGGTTGAGGAAGGTCACTCGTCGACTCCTGCTCGCTGTTGTTAAAACGAAAGAACTCGTACCCGACCCGTTTCTTCTTCTTGAATAAAAGCTTTTTCGGGTAAAATGCGGTCCCGTTGCTGATTGGCCTGTGATCATCTCTCTCGTTGCTTTCGGTCGGGGTCTTTGTAGACGACTGCCCGTTGCACCTTCGCGATCGATGCCGGCCAGCGTTTGCTTGATCACGAGACGGCAGCGGCAACTATGTCGGCTAGAGACCGCGTCCTTACGTGGTTGTTCTTGTTTGTGGGATTGTGCATCGGCGATCGATGCGCGGCGGTGGCAAGCGTTCTTAGCCATGAGAGCAGCGTGCTTTACGGCTGGATTCTATGTTGTGGTGGGATTGTGTGCTGCTACGCTGCGATGCGTGTCGACGCGACCAGCGCGCGCGGCAGCGGTCGCCGATCTTCGGCCGTGGCCGCGACCGCGGCGTCGTTTGGGAGGCCGCGCCTGTAGCTTGTTCTTGATGCTTGCAGGGATTGTGTCCATCTTTGATCTTACCGCGATCTCGGCCGTAGGATTCGCGTCCGGTCGAAAGTCCGATCGAAGAAGTCGCGGCTACCGAAAAGCCATGCGGCAGCCACGCGCTCGTCGGCGATGTCACTCCGTCGTGGCCCGTGCCGTCAGCGGCGATCTCGGTGGCTTGACCTCGTGCAGTGGGTACGCATTGTTCATCGTCGTCGCGGTAGTGCAGGCCGGTATTGTTCTCCTCCCTCTTTCCTTGTGAGTCTCTTGATCTGAGTAGCCTTGGAATGACCTTCCGGGCGAAAGTCGTAGATTAGGTCGTCAGTCAGACGCAGCCTCGTCCGTCTTCGTTCTTTAACGGAGGATGTAGGCGCTGACCCGTTGTGCAGCGATCCTTCGAGTACGCCTCAACTAGCGGCGGCAATGAAACTTCGATGCGTCCCGATATCTGGCAGCGCTGCGTAAAGGAGTGCTGCGGTGACATCTTAGCCGCTAATGTCATGGGAATTGAAATTGCCCGGTCGGTCGCTGCCGTGGTCGGAGATTTGCCTTGTACCAAGCGCGTCTGATTGTCGTGGTGAGGGGTTGTTGCTTGATCTGCCGTAGAGGGCTTCTCCCGGGCGTCGAGGATGCGTGGCGTGATGGTGGAAGTGGGAGAGCGACGTCCCGGTCGCGCGATCAGAGGCGGCCTCTCGTCCTAGCGGCACTGCGGCAGGTGGTTCGGGAGGCGATGAGCGTCCATCCAGGTCCGGGTTGGCACGATAATGTTCTTCTTGACGTCGCGGAACCCGACTCGAAACTAACGTATGTAACACAATGTCGGTAATCGTTCGTTTTAAAAGCATAAAAACTATATTTAAGCGGATTGGTTATATATCTTTAAGCGTTATAGAATATATTTAGCGGAGAAACGAAAATATTTAAGCAGTATGAATAAGTTTTTAAGCAGTAAATCTTAAAAAGTTAAAGCACTAAATAATATGTTTTAAACATTAAAAACTTATGTTAAACATTGTCCAGTGATTTAATACCTCTTTTCCCATTGACGATGACAATTGTGGTTTCTCTGAGATCGCTTGCTTCCATGAAATCTTTCAGGGTGTAGCGGCATCCTTGGGACCTTCAAAAGCGGACTTTTCTTCCCAGATTCGGTCCATTTCGTAAAACCCCAGAGCGTTAAGCGCGGCCGGCAACCCTTAATGTACCTGTGTTTGGTCTTCGTACCGGTGCGTCTATCTTTGCGCTCGATGCTGGGAATATCCTCATGCTAAAGCCGGCTAAATGCGCTGCGCGCCCGTGCGTATCGCCACATGGGACGTGATCATCGGCGTAATCAGCGATCTGGTTCGAGCGCGGGCGTGATGTATTTGGGAAGAGGATGTACCCGTGAAGTGCGCTATCGAGGTTGACAAAATTATCTTCACTTCTACTCACAGTCGAGCAAGTTGCGCGAGAATGCTCTTGATGGAGTCTCACATAATCCTCGTATGTTTTGATAGATCACAGCTCTTGAACGTCGACATGGTTTTCTTCTTGCGAAAGACATTGCGTCATGTAATCATGAGAACCGAAAACGAGGGCCACGTCTTGGGTCTGCGGCTGTCGTGAGGCTTTCCCAGATCCAGAATTTATTGGTGTGACGTCGTGCAACTGCGAAAAGAGAATCGAAGATCTCTCTTGGTATATAGCTTTCGAGCTCGATGAAGGCACCAGCCGGTGTCCCTTGAATAATCTCCCGATTAGTCGAGTGCGTGTTATCTTCATTATTGGAATCTCACCCTGGGTGTCCAATAGCATCGCCCGTTAACTAGGTTGAGCGCGTAATCTACAAGCTTCTTGACAAAGTAACAACACATTCGACATGGAGTATTGACAAAAGTTTAAGCGGAAATATAAAAGGTTTTAAGCGGTAAACTCGGTTATTCAGCAGAGATATAAACATGTTAGCAGAGACCCATTTTGTTAAAGCGAGGCGAGAATACTTTAGCAGAGGCAACAAATGTTAAGCGTAGCATCTCGTTTCTTAAGCGTCAACCTCGTTTTGTAAAAGCTATGCCATATCGAAGCGAAGCGGGAAGTATGCGTTATAAATATTACCGATCATATGATCGAAAAACTATTTTCGATGAGTGTATCACGTCACAATCTGAAAACAAGCAAAACCCTAGCGAAATCTCCCTGAGGACTAACAAAACCCCGGTAGAAATCCCCTATGAGACTTGATATCTTTTGACCAAATAGCAGGCAGCCTAAGGCAACAGAAAAATCTTTCTTTATAACGAGCAGTTAACGTAAAACCATACCCGTCACCTTAGAGTGCGATACGATGAAATGCTTCAGCTTCAGTTGCGGGGACTGCGTAGCCGAGGATCTTTGTGGAAAGGAAGCGAGATGAAATGCGATTCTGACGCAGGCGGTAGGTAGGCAAACGACTTTAGACACGTACTTCGAGTGGGAAAAGGCGAAGAGCCTTGAGCAGTTGAGAGCAAATCAGTGGCTCAGATAAATTCGTCTCTTGGGGTTACCCTCTCTGATCGCGCTTCCTCCTCGAGCCGCTCGAGATGGTACTGCGACCCCGCGACTCTGCGTCTGAGGGTATTTTCGTCAGTAAAATTTGCAAAGCTACTCAGATTCGCGTCGAATTCACGGGCTTTGGGGTTTAAAAAGCGTGAGTGTTTTACAAAAGGAGGGGGTAGGGATTCATACTAGAGGTGTAGCGATTTCTAATTTAGAGGGTAGCGATTTTGACTGGCTTATTTAGCATGCGGAAATGTGGTAGCAAGCTTTCAT